>NC_091979.1:114708346-114882004 GCF_044704955.1 Pristiophorus japonicus
GGAGGCAAAATGGAGGAAAAGGAGACCACTACCGGGTCTTTTCCTCTTTGGGGGCACCCCAGGGCCGCTTCCCAGGTCCTACCACAAATCTCCATGATGGTAGCTCTGGAAATTGGTAACACAGGGAGTAGGGATGGGAAATCCACTGGGGAGCTCGGCACCATCTCCACCACCATCTGTTGGCGGTGTGGGGAAGAAATGGCCAGCAGCAGGCCTGATGAGAATGAGAGGAGGGACATGCAGGTTAGGCAGTGAGATGGTGGTGGACTTCACTGCCTGGATTTTTCTTCATTCTCTGCTTGGTTGGATCACATAGGAGCATCCAGCCTAACAAGTTACTTATCACAATAAAGATAGAATCAGCCCACAGGGGTTAAAAGATGCTTTTCAGAACATATTAAAAAGGAACAGAACAAAGGGAAGAGGGAGAGAAAACACATACACATGAAAAGTTGAGTGGCCTGTAAAGTGCTTAAATGGAAAACAGGAGATGGTTAAATGGCTGAAGTCGTATTAACATGATATGAAAGAAGGCAATAATGAGTGAAATTAAAGTAATTTATGAGGCACAGAGAATGTATAAATAGCTGAGGCAGTGAAGGGTAAGATAGATAGAAATGAAAGTAGGTAAAATAGAACAGGCTAAAGGAGCTTAAGAGGGGGTGGGGGGGGGAAAGCAGCTCTACATCAAAGATGCAGATAGCCCTGGCAGCACAGTGTTCTGACTGAAGGTCCCAACCTCAACTACCAACCTGTCCTATCCCCCAAAAGGCTGACATACCTATCACACACTGCCAACTTTTCATGCCAAATAAAAAGTTGGGGGCTATAGTGATGTCTGAAGTTACTGGTTACCCTTGTCACAGAAGCATTGGACCTTGCCCAGTGTATTGGCCGATGCCAATTTTTAAATCACATTTAAACTGTCTATTTTGAGTCTCTTTTCAGCCAGTTTTGATTAGTTTCAATGTTGCTATGAGTTTTAACAACACAACAGAGGGAAATTCACATTGATGTACTATTTTGTATAAAGCAGTAATTGGTGGGATTGGGCAAAGCTAAATTTTGAAGTGCTCCGTACCCCCACCCCAGAAGAGGACACCAGGGACCGGTAACTACACAGATGTAAGCTTTAGTTACTACTTTGCCTGCCATAGGATTGGCATTTTAATATTCCAAAACATTTATCATTATATGAGCTCAAATCCTAAAACTTTTTTTAATAGCTTTTAGTTTTGGAAACTCACCTGTAATGAATTCAATTAAAAGGAATGGAAACAACATTGACTTAGTACCCACCCCCCCATCAAATCCTGGAAACCAAAATATAACCAAGACACATTTCTAAATCATAATTCTCAAGCTAAACAATTAATAGTACAAGTAGTTTGCATGTGACTGCATTCTAAATGCTAATTTAGAACTGTGCATGCAAAATCTGTACAAGCAAAAACCACATTGTCTGAATAGTAAATTAAATGAATGAGCTCCACCTGCCACTTGTGATCATCAGTCACAATGACACACCCTCAAGGGCTTAACCTATCAGATAAAAGCAGGAAAAACAGGCTCCAGATATTAGGTTGTGATGATAGGTGACAGAAATTAATGAATGCTTCTATGTTTCCCTACGGAAAGTATTCCTGTTCACTGGCTTTTTCAAGAATTACTTGGTCTAATTGAAACAGTTGTAGGGAACCCTAGTCTGTAAGAAGATTCTCTGCCTGCAATATTTTCAGATGCGCTCCTTTAAGCGGGTATGAAAGCAGTTAATAACATTTTTATAAGGTTGCTTATAATGAAAATTGTGGAATTTTAATAATATTGAAATGACTTAATGTAAAGGGTGTGTCGGTATTGATTAAGCACATGGTCTGTTTAATGGATCATTAATTTCTTTCCTCCTATTATGTCATCTTCATCAATGTTTTGCAATTTAATCCCTCCATCCTCATGTCGTAGGTTTCATAACAACCCTATGAAAGTTTATGGGATGCTGGTGGGTCAACGTCCAATGTTTCTCTATTACATTGGAATGCAGTGTGATAGTTATATGACTGAGCCAGACTGACTGAGATTAAAATTTATTACTAGCCTAAATTTATGTGCAAGTACGTGTTATGAAAAATGAACTATAAAACTTAAGACTGTTATGACTGCAGCAATGGAAAACTGAAACTAATCAAGATGAATCTGCTTTGATGGTGGATAATTTCTACCAATTACTACTTTCATTGTTATTTAATAATAGTGTTATTGCAGTTCATGTCTCATAATTGGAAAAAAACTGTGGAACCGTTTATCAAGTGTTCGGTGTCCTATGTAAAGGATCCAATTTTTGCCTTGAGTGAGATGGGCCATGTAACTTCTAAATATGTTTATTAGAAGGTTTTCCTTTATGGTTGGGATTACCAAGATATTTTATAGTTATCCGCTGATCATTATGGTTACACTGGATTTTAAAAATGTTAAAATATCCAGCTCCGCTCCTCCAGTATTTAGTGGATAACTACACCTGTGGTACAATTCATTAGATACACTGATCAGGCAGGTCCAAAACTCAGTCTCTGGGCTATACTGAGTTAAGTGATCTTTCGTAAGGCATATTTGAAGGTGTTATAATTGTGGTAGTAATGATAATAGCTTTTTTAGCTATGTTAGAAGTCAGAGGCCTGCCAAATACTGTATAAGGCCACCGAAAGATTCCCATGGACAGGTCTGAATGGACTCCAAGGGGATGGCAGCGGTATTCAATGAATATTTTGCTTCAGTCTTCAATCTTGAAGTCAATGCTTGCCTATCCGTAGGAAGTTGTACTGTTGTTAATACAATTCTAATGGTCGAAGTCAGTTCTAAATGGTCAAGATCTTCTGCAAATCCTGCCTGAATGTTGCAGTCATTTGCAAGTCCACCTGTTTCCACAATTATTCACAGATCAAGGTACAGATTTTTTATAGGTGATTGTAGAAGGATTGGAGAATTATATGCAAGTAACATTTAAAGAGATGTGAACAATAAAAGGGAAATGTCACAATGAAGTGACAAAAATTTTGAAAGCTTTTAGGAAGTGTTAAAAGGTATTCCATCAATAGCTTTTGGCAAGATTCACAGGGAGGGGATTAAGAAGTGACAGGAAAAATGAAAACTGAATGAAATCCACGGTGAAGGCATGCCTACAAGCAAATGACAGTAGCGCAGCACTGGACTCATGGTTTGACAGCTAATGTAAGGAGATAGAAGCAGATTTGAGGCTGCAACTGACGGGTAGTTACTGGCAATGCCAGCCAAATTAAACATGTTGGCACCAGAGGTCCTTGCAGCAGATGGCACAACTTACCCAGGCCTGTGAAGATATTTCCCACAGTTGTTGCCGAGTAGATGTGACCATGCCTGCAAATATGATTGGCATCTTTGAGATATAGCCATTCGGGCTTTGTTGGCCAATCATCATCCAGACATTCCTTCTTTCATGCAGTGTCACGTGAAGTATGGCCTGCTGTGATTGGGGTGCTTCTGAACAATCATCCAGAACAACAACTGCTTTGAAAGTTGAATCCTCCAAATACACTAATCACCTACAATGTGAGGTCTAGTCACCTTTATCTGTGGGTACTGGTGGGTGGCTACAGAGAACCTCTCAGGCATCCTTCTGTTGGTTCTGTCTGGACAGGGAGCAATCTAGAGTAAAAATGTTTAACTGGGGGAAGGCCAATTTCAGTGGGATGAGAACGGATTTGGCCCGGGTAAACTGGAATCCAAGATTGGCAGGCAAAACTGTAATGAAACAATGGGCTGCCTTTAAAGAGGAAATCGTTTAGGTACAGTTGAGTTACATTCCCACTAAGGGGAAAAGGCACGAGGCTAGAATTTCCTAACAATCCGTCAGCGCCCGATTGCCGCCCAAAAGACCACTAAAATTCCCAAGATTATGGCCGTTGAAAACTTTCCCCCAATAAAGGAAAAAAATTCACCCAGCGGAAAAAAAATGGGCGTTGCACCTGATTCTCCGTGAAAAAGGTGAATTTTGGGTCTATTGGGCGGTTCTTAAAGAAAATGGGCAATAATTAATAACTTTACTAAAAGTTTACCCCGAGGCTGCGGGTTGAGCCCAGGAGGAGAAAAACACTAAAAATATTTTGTTAAAAAACATAACATAAAATATAATTTAAAAATTTCTCAGGACCCTTTTAACTTAAATCACCATAACGGAATTTTAAAATAATTAGGAAAAACCAATTACTTACCTTTTTCTTGCAGGGCTACTCACCTACCGCCCAGCTCCGTTGATCTTGTGAGCGTTTTTGTTATACTTACCTATGGGTCACCGCTGAGCCAAATATTACGCCAGGGCGATCTATGGACGGTGCACGCCGGCGGTCCGCTCCCCAGCGGTACTTCTAAATCGCCGGCGTAACTCAGCTGGGCAATTTCTCGCCAGGAGCGGATGGGATACAACCTAAAATTGAGGGCATTGAGGGCAGAAATCGCATTGGTACTGGCCATAATGTTCCCATCCTCCATAGATACGGGGGTGGTGCCAGAGGATTGGAGAATTGCAAATGTTGCACCATTGTTCAAAAAAGGGTGTAAAGATAAACCCAGCAACTACAGGCCAGTCAGTTTAATCTTAGTAGTGAGGAAGCTTTTAGAAACAGTGATCAGGGACAAAATTAAGAGTCATTTGGATAGGGGTGGATTAATTAAAGAAAACCAGCATGGATTTGTTAATGGCAAATTGTGTTTCAGCAACTTGATTGAGGTTTTTTTAATGCGGTAATAGAGAGGGTTAATGAGGGTAATGCGGTTGATGTAGTATACATGGATTTCCAAAAGGCGTTCGACAAAGTGCCACATAATAGGTTTGCAAGCAAAGCTGAAGCCTATGGAATAAAAGGGACCGTGGCGGCATGGATACGAAATTAGCTAAGTGACAGGAAACAGAGAGTAGTGGCGAACGGTTGTTTTTCGTGGTACGTGCAACCAGTGCCATGTGCTAGTCAGAGTGGGAATCGCAGGATAGCGCAGATGAATACGTGGCTTGAGCAGTGGTGCAGCAGGGAGGGATTCAAATTCCTGGGGCATTGGAACCGGTTCTGGGGGAGGTGGGACCAGTACAAACCGGACGGTCTGCACCTGGGCAGGACCGGAACCAATGTCCTAGGGGGAGTGTTTGCTAGTGCTGTTGGGGAGGAGTTAAACTAATATGGCAGGGGGATGGGAACCAATGCAGGGAGACAGAGGGAAACAAAAAGGAGACAAAAGCAAAAGACAGAAAGGAGATGAGGAAAAGTGGAGGGCAGAGAAACACAAGTCAAAGAACAAAAAGGGCCACTGTACAGCAAAATTCTAAAAGGACAAAGGGTGTTAAAAAAACAAGCCTGAAGGCTTTGTGTCTTAATGCAAGGAGTATCCGTAATAAGGTGGATGAATTAACTGTGCAAATAGATGTTAACAAATATGATGTGATTGGGATTACGGAGATGTGGCTCCAGGATGATCAGGGCTGGGAACTCAACATCCAGGGGTATTCAACATTCAGGAAGGATAGAATAAAAGGAAAAGGAGGTGGGGTAGCATTGCTGGTTAAAGAGGAGATTAATGCAATAGTTAGGAAGGACATTAGCTTGGATGATGTGGAATCTATATGGGTAGAGCTGCAGAACACCAAAGGGCAAAAAACGATAGTGGGAGTTATGTACAGACTTCCAAACAGTAGTAGTGATGTTGGGGAGGGCATCAAACAGGAAATTAGGGGTGCATGCAATAAAGGTGCAGCAGTTATAATGGGTGACTTTAATATGCACATAGATTGGGCTAACCAAACTGGAAGCAATACGGTAGAGGAGGATTTCCTGGAGTGCATAAGGGCTGGTTTTCTAGACCAATATGTTGAGGAACCAACTAGGGGGAAGGCCATCTTAGACTGGGTGTTGTGTAATGAGAGAGGATTAATTAGCAATCTCGTTGTGCGAGGCCCCTTGGGGAAGAGTGACCATAATATGGTGGAATTCTGCATTAGGATGGAGAATGAAACAGTTAATTCAGAGACCATGGTCCAGAAATTAAAGAAGGGTAACTTTGAAGGTATGAGGCGTGAATTGGCTAGGACAGATTGGCGAATGATACTGAAGGGGTTGACTGTGGATGGGCAATGGCAGACATTTAGAGACCGCATGGATGAACTACAACAATTGTACATTCCTGTCTGGCGTAAAAATAAAAAAGGGAAGGTGGCTCAACCGTGGCTATCAAGGGAAATCAGGGATAGTATTAAAGCCAAGGAAGTGGCATATAAATTGGCCAGAAATAGCAGCGAACCCGGGGACTGGGAGAAATTTAGAACTCAGCAGAGGAGGACAAAGGGTTTGATTGGGGCAGGGAAAATGGAGGACGAGAAGAAGCTTGCAGGGAACATTAAGACGGATTACAAAAGTTTCTATCGATATGTAAAGAGAAAAAGGTTAGTAAAGACAAACGTAGGTCCCCTGCAGTCAGAATCAGGGGAAGTCATAACGGGGAACAAAGAAATGGCAGACCAATTGAACAAGTACTTTGGTTCGGTATTCACTAAGGAGGACACAAACAACCTTCCGGATATAAAAGGGGTCAGAGGGTCTAGTAAGGAGGAGGAACTGAGGGAAATCCTTATTAGTCGGAAAATTGTGTTGGGGAAATTGATGGGATTGAAGGCCGATAAATCCCCAGGGCCTGATGGACTGCATCCCAAAGTACTTAAGGAGGTGGCCTTGGAAATAGCGGATGCATTGACAGTCATTTTCCAACATTCCATTGACTCTGGATCAGTTCCTATCGAGTGGAGAGTAGCCAATGCAACCCCACTTTTTAAAAAAGGAGGGAGATAGAAAACAGGGAATTATAGACCGGTCAGCCTGACCTCAGTAGTGGGTAAAATGATGGAATCAATTATTAAGGATGTCATAGCAGCGCATTTGGAAAGAGGTGACATGATAGGTCCAAGTTAGCATGGATTTGTGAAAGGGAAATCATGCTTGACAAATCTTCTGGAATTTTTTGAGGATGTTTCCAGTAGAGTGGACAAGGGAGAACCAGTTGATGTGGTATATTTAGACTTTCAGAAGGCTTTCGACAAGGTCCCACACAAGAGATTAATGTGCAAAGTTAAAGCACATGGGATTGGGGGTAGTGTGCTGACATGGATTGAGAACTGGTTGTCAGACAGGAAGCAAAGAGTAGGAGTAAATGGGTACTTTTCAGAATGGCAGGCAGTGACTAGTGGGGTACCGCAAGGTTCTGTGCTGGGGCCCCAGCTGTTTACACTGTACATTAATGATTTAGACGAGGGGATTAAATATAGTATCTCCAAATTTGCGGATGACACTAAGTTGGGTGGCAGTGTGAGCTGCGAGGATGATGCTATGAGGCTGCAGAGTGACTTGGATAGGTTAGGTGAGTGGGCAAATGCATGGCAGGTGAAGTATAATGTGGATAAATGTGAGGTTATCCACTTTGGTGGTAAAAACAGAGAGACAGACTATTATCCGAATGGTGACAGATTAGGAAAAGGGGAGGTGCAACGAGACCTGGGTGTCATGGTACATCAGTCATTGAAGGTTGGCATGCAGGTACAGCAGGCGGTTAAGAAAGCAAATGACATGTTGACCTTTATAGTGAGGGGATTTGAGTACAGGGGCAGGGAGGTGTTGCTACAGTTGTACAGGGCTTTGGTGAGGCCACACCTGGAGTATTGTGTACAGCTTTGGTCTCCTAACTTGAGGAAGGACATTCTTGTTATTGAGGGAGTGCAGCGAAGGTTCACCAGACTGATTCCCGGGATGGCGGGACTGACATATCAAGAAAGACTGGATCAACTGGGCTTGTATTCACTGGAGTTCAGAAGAATGAGAGGGGACCTCATAGAAACGTTTAAAATTCTGATGGGTTCAGACAGGTTCGATGCAGGAAGAATGTTCCCAATGTTGGGGAAGTCCAGAACCAGGGGTCACAGTCTAAGGATAAGGGGTAAGCCATTTAGGACCGAGATGAGGAGAAACTTCTTCACCCAGAGAGTGGTGAACCTGTAGAATTCTCTACCACAGAAAGTTGTTGAGGCCAATTCACTAAATATATTCAAAAAGGAGTGAGATGAAGTCCTTACTACTAGGGGGATCAAGGGGTATGGCGAGAAAGCAGGAATGGGGTACTGAAGTTGCATGTTCAGCCATGAACTCATTGAATGGCGGTGCAGGCTAGAAGGGCCGAATGGCCTACTCCTGCACCTATTTTCTATGTTTCTATGTTTTCGGACTGGAGGAAGGTATACAGTGGTGTTCCCCAGGGGTCGGTTCTGGGACCACTGCTTTTCTTGATGTATATTAATGACTTGGACATGGGTATACAGGGCACAATTTCAAAATTTGCAGATGACACAAAACTTGGCAGTATAGTGAACAGTGAGGAGGAGAGTGCAAGACTTCAGGAAGACATCGACAGGAACTGTCATGTATCCAGACATGTTTACTGCTTGTACTATTACATAGGATGTGCCACCAGAGGGCACTATTATGGGAAACTTGTACACCAGCTGTTTGGTCACTAAGGTGTGCCACCAGAGGGCACTGCAGTGGGAGATTTGTCGGTTACCTGTACAGGTGTGCCATACTTAGTATAAAAGGCAGGCAACCATTTAATATAACTCACTCTGGAGTTATATTAAATGGACTAAGAACACTGCAGTTCAAGTGCAATATGTTGCCTCGGACAGTCATTATCAGAGCATCTAAAGACATAACAGTAACGCCACACCGTCATCGTTGCCTGGGAACTTAGATGCTTCGATATCGATATCGCCAACCTAAGCAAGACCCGGCGGGCAGGGGAAGGCCAGCTCAAAGAACAAGGTGGAGGTTGCACCTTCTCCTGGAAAGGCAAACCAGAGGAAGAACACCACCTCCACGGAGCCGGTTTCGTCATCAAGAACGAGCTGGTCAACCACCTCCGACACCCCCTGTGGGATTAGCGCACGCCTCACGACTCTCCGACTCACCCTATCCAGGAACCAGTGCGCCACAGTTATCAGTGCGTACGCCCCAACACTTGACGCAACAGATGGGGCCAAAGAGGGATTTTACTCCAGCCTCGAACAATCAATGTCCCGCGTTCCTACAGACGACAAACTGGTTCTCCTCAGCGACTTCAACACAGAGTCGGTAAGGACGCAGACCTCTGGGGAGCCGTGATCGGCAGAGAAGGGGTAGGGAAAACCAACACCAGCGACACCCTGCTCCTGACAAAATGCTTGAACATTAGAAACATAGAAACATAGAAAATAGGTGCAGGAGTAGGCCATTCAGCCCTTCAAGCCTGCACCACCATTCAATAAGATCATGGCTGATCATTCCCTCAGTACCCCTTTCCTGCTTTGTCTCCATACCCCTTGATCCCTTTAGCTGTAAGGGCCATATCTAACTCCCTCTTGAATACATCCAATGAACTGGCATCAACAACTCTCTGCGGCAGGGAATTCCACAGGTTAACAACTCTCTGAGTGAAGAAGTTTCTCCTCATCTCAGTCCTAAATGGCCTACCCTTTATCCTAAGACTGTGCCCCCTGGTTCTGGACTTCCACAACATCGTGAACATTCTACCCGCATCTAACCTGTCCCGTCCTGTCAGAATCTTATATGTTTCTATGAGATCCCCTCTCATCCTTCTAAACTCCAATGTATAAAGGCCCAGTTGATCCAGTCTCTCCTCATATGTCAGTCCAGCCATTCAGAGAATCAGTCTGGTGAACCTTCGCTGCACTCCCTTAATAGCAAGAATGTCCTTCCTCAGATTAGGAGACCAAAACTGAACACACTATTCCAGGTGAGGCCTCACCAAGGCCCTGTACAGCTGCAGTAAGACCTCCCTGCTCCTATGCTCAAACCCCTAGTTATGAAGGCTAACATACCATATGCCGCCTGCTGTACCTGTATGCCAACTTTCAATGACTGATGAACCATGACACCCAGGTCTCGTTGCACCTCCCCTTTTCCTAATCTGCCACCATTCAGATAATATTCTGTCTTTGCGTTTTTGCCCCCAAACTGGATAACCTCACATTTATCCATGTTATAGTGCAATTGCCATGCATTTGCCCACTTACCTAACCTGTCCAAGTCACCCTGCAACCTCTTAGCAACCTCCTCACAACTCACACCGCCACCCAGTTTAGTGTCATCTGCAAACTTGGAGATATTACACTCAATTCCTTCATCCAAATCATTGATGTATATTGTAAAGAGCTGGGGTCCCAGCACTGAGCCCTGCGGCACTCCACTAGTCACTGCCTGCCATTCTGAAAAGGACCTGTTTATCCCAACTCTCTGCTTCCTGTCTGCCAACCAGTTCTCTATCCACGTCAGTACATTACCCCCAATACCATGTGCTTTGATTTTGCACACCAATCTCTTGTGTGAGACCTTGTCAAAAGCCTTTTGAAAGTCCAAATACACCACATCCACTGGTTCTCCCTTGTCCACTCTACTAGTTACATCCTCAAAAATTCCAGAGAATTTGTCAAGCATGATTTCCCCTTCATAAATCCATGCTGACTTGGACCGATCCTGTCACTGCTTTCCTAATGCGCTGCTATTTCATCCTTAATAATTGATTCCAACATTTTCCCCACCACTGATGTCAGGCTCACCGGTCTATAATTACCCGCTTTCTCTCTCCCTCCCTTTTTTAAAAAGTGGCATTACATTAGCTACCCTCCAGTCCATAGGAACTGATCCAGAGTCGATAGACTGTTGAAAAATGATCACCATTGCATCCACTATTTCTATGGCTACTTCCTTAACTACTGTGGGATGCAGACTATCAAGCCCCGGCGATTTATTGGCCTTCAATCCCATTAATTTCCCGAACACAATTTCCCGCCTAATAAGGATATCCTTCAGTTCCTCCTTCTCACTCGACCCTCGGTCCCCTAGTTCTTCCGGAAGGTTATTTGTGTCTTCCTTCGTGGATGATGTGGAATCTGTATGGGTGGAGCTACGGAATACCAAGGGGCAGAAAACGCTAGTGGGAGTTGTGTACAGACCACCAAACCGTAGTTGTAATCTTTTTCTCATCACATATTTTTGGAAGCTTTTGCAGTTGGTTTTTATGTTTCCGGCAAGCTTCTTCTCGTACTCTATTTTCCTCCTCTTAATTAAACCCTTTGTTCTCCTCTGCTGAATTCTAAATTTCTCCCAGTCCTCAGGTTTGCTGCTTTTTCTGGCCAATTTATATGCCTCTTCCTTGGATTTAACACTATCCTTAATTTCCCTTGTTAGCCACGGTTGCGCCACCTTCCCAATTTTATTTTTACTCCAGACAGGGATGTACAGTTGCTGAAGTTCATCCATGTGATCTTTAAATGTTTACCATTGCCTATCCACCTTTAAGTATCATTTGCCAGTTTATTCTAGGCAATTCGTGCCTCAAACCATCAAAGTTACCTTTCCTTAAGTTCAGGACCCTAGTTTCTGAATTAACTGTGTCACTCTCCATCCTAATGAAGAATTCTATCATGTTATGGTCACTCTTCCCCAAGGGGTCTCGCACAACAAGATTGCTAATTAGTCCTTTCTCATTACACATTACCCAGTCTAGGATGGCCAGCTCCCTGGTTGGTTCCTCAACATATTGGTCCAGAAAACCATCCCTAATACACTCCAGGAAATCCTCCTCCACCGTATTGCTACCAGTTTGGTTAGCCCAATCAATATGTCGATTAAAGTCACCCATGATAACTGCTGTACCTTTATTGCATGCACCCCTAATTTTTTGTTTGATGCTGTCCCCAACCTTACAACTACTGTTTGGTGGTCTGTACACAACTCCCACTAGCGTTTTCTGTCCCTTGGTATTCCGTAGCTCCACCCATACAGATTCCACATCATCCAAGCTATTGTCCTTTCTTACTATTGCATTAATTTCCTCTTTAACCAGCAATGCCATCCCGCCTCCTTTTCCTTTCTGTCTATCCTTCCTAAATGTTGAATACCCCTGGATGTTGAGATCCCAGCCTTGGTCACCTGGAGCCATGTCTCTGTGATGCCAATTACATCATAACCGTTAACTGCTATCTGCGCAGTTAGTTCGTCCACCTTATTCCAAATACTTGCATTGAGGCACAGAGCCTTCAGTCTTGTCCTTTAAAATTTTGCTGTAACGTGGCCCTTTTTGTTTTTTACCTTCGGTTTCTCTGCCCTCCACTTTTACTTTTCTTCATTCTATCTTTTGCTTCTGCCCCCATTCTACTTCCCTCTGTCTCCCTGCATAGGTTCCCATCCCCCTGCCATATTAGTTTAACTCCTCCTCCTCAACAGCACTAGCAAACACTTCCCCTTGGACATTGGTTCCGGTCCTGCCCAGGTGCAGACCGTCCGGTTTGTACTGGTCTCATCTCACCAGAACCGGTTCCAATGTCCCAGGAATTTGAATCCCTCCCCCTTGCACCATTCCTCAAGCCACGTATTCATCTGAACTATCCTGCAATTCCTATTCTGACTAGCACATGGCACTGGTAGCAATCTTGAGATTACTACTTTTGAGGTCCTACTTTTTAATTTAGCTCCTAGCTCCCTAAATTCGTCTTGTAGGACCTCATTCTGTTTTTTAACTATATCGTTGGTACCTATATGCACCACGACAACTGGCTGTTAACCCTCCCTTTTCAGAATGCCCTGCGCCTGCTCCGAGACATCCTTGACCCTTGCACTAGGGAGGCAACATACCATCCTGGAGTCTCGGTTGCGGCCGCAGAAAAGTCTGTCTATTCCCCTTGCAATCGAATCTCTTATCACTATAGCTCTCCCACTCTTTTTCCTGCCCTCCTGTGCAGCAGAGCCACCCACGGTGCCATGAACTTTGCTGCTGCTGCCCTCCCCTGATGAGTCATCCCCCCCAATAGTACCCAAAGCAGTGTATCAGTTTTGGAGGGGGAATGACCGCAGGGGACCCCTGCACTACCTTCCTTGCACTGCTCTTCTTGTTGGTCACCCATTCCCTATCTGTCTGAGTACCTTTTACCTGTGGTAAGACCAACTCACTAAACGTGCTATTCGCGTCATTCTCAGCATTGTGGATGCTCCAGAGTGAATCTACCTGCAGCTCCAGTGCCGCTCTGCGGTCCGTCAGGAGTTGCAGCCGGATACACTTCCTGCACACGTAGTCGTCAGGGACACCGGAAGCGTCCCTGACTTCCCACATAGTACAGAAGGAGCATAACACGTGTCTGAGCTCTCCTACCATGACTTAAGCTCTAGATAAACTTAATTTGGCAACAACAATGCTTAAGGTTACTTACTGATAAAGAAAAAGAAAAACTACTTACCAATCACTTACCCCCTTGGCTGTGACGTCACCTTTCAATTTTTTTCTACTTTTTTGCCTCCCTGCTGCAGCTGCACCTGCTGGCCTCTCCTCTGAACTGCCCGCTTGACGCTGCTCCTCCTCCTCACTCTCCCGCTTCCCGACTCCTGCTGATGGGCCTCTCCTCTGAACTGCCCGCTCGACGCTGCTCCTCCTCCTCACTCTCCCGCTTCCCGACTTCTGCTGATGGGCCTCTCCTCTGAACTGCCTGCTCAGCGCTGCTCCTCCTCCTGTGCCTGTGCGCAGATTTTATTTACGTGTGGTTACCATTGCACACCAGCCACCACACGGGCTTGACAGAGCTAGGCCTTTATCTAGTGGCAAGGGTTAACCAGGACGGCTGGAGATCTGCTCTGCTGCACAGACCTAGTGTGCGCACATATCGCAGTGTGGACAGGCCCGTGCTGCCTCTGGGCCCTCGGCTCTTCTGGGCCCCATAGCCTCATTCACCGCACCTCCGTGCACTTAATGAGGTGTGCCATTGTCTGTTGTGATCATTTGATGTTTTATTCCGGTCAGGCTCTCTGTCCTTGTCATTGGGGAAGTTACTGGCAGTCAATGCCTGCCCACTACAGGCCAGCTGATATTGGAATTTACATTGGACATTGAGGGTATTGGCCTGCTTCATATCATGCTGAGATAATAAAAAGTCAAATAATAAAAAAGAAAAATCTTGCATTTATATAGTGCCTTTCACAACCTCTGGCTGTAAATCACTTTGGGACATCCTATCATAGGCAGTCCCTCAAAATCAAGGAAGACTTGCTTCCACTCTCAAAATGAGTTCTCAGGTGGCTGTACAGTCCAACACGGGAATTACAGTCTCTGTCACAGGTGGGACAGACAATGGTTGAAGGAAAAAGTAGGTGGGGAGCCTGGTTTGCCGCACGCTCCTTCTGCTGTCTGCACTTGATTTCTGCATGCTCTCGGCAATGATACTGGAGGTGCTCACCGCCCTGCCGGATGCTCTTCCTCCATTTTGGGCAGTCTTGGGCCAGGGACTCGGGTGTCGGTGGGGATGTTGCACCTTATCAAGGAGGCTTTGAGGGTGTCCTTGAAACGTTTCCTCTGCCCACCTGGGGTTCGCTTGCTGTGTAGGAATTCCGAGTAGAGCGCTTGCTTTGGGAGTCTCGTGTCGGGCATGCGGATGATGTGGCCCGCCCAACAGAGCTGGTCGAGTGTGGTCAGCGCTTCAATGCTGGGGATGTTGGCCTAATCGAGTACAATGAAATACTTTTGAAGTGCATTTACTGTTGTAATGTAGGAATAGCTAACTAATGTACAATGGTAAGGGAAGATAAGACAGGAGAGTGAGGACAACAATTAGGAGGTGAGGAAATGTACAAAAAGAAGAAAGCTTTCTTTTTCTTTTCCATCCCCCATGAAAAGAAAGTGAGCAGTCTACCATGGATAGGTTTCACACCATTGTAGTCTGTGTTTTCATTGTGAATAGAAACATAGAAAATAGGTGCAGGAGTAGGCCATTCGGCCCTTCGAGCCTGCACCACCATTCAATAAGATCATGGCTGATCAGCATGGCCTACTTCTGCACCTATTTTCTATGATCGTTCAAGTAGAGAGAACTTGGTCTTGAGACTTCCCTTCATCAATAGTTCAGTAGAGGGGACCCCGGTAAGCGTGTGGGGTCTTGTCCTGTAACTAAGCAATATGCATGACAAGCAAGTCTGCAAGGAACCTTTCATAATCTGCTTGATGGTTTGGCCAGCACGCTCTACTTGACCATTAGATGCGGGTTGGAATGGTGCTGACCTCACCTGTTTGATACCATTGAGTTTCATGAACTCTTGAAACTCCAGACTAGTGAAGCAAGGTCCGTTGTCGCTTACAACGATGTCGGGCAGATTGTGAGTGGCAAACATGACACGAAGGCTCTCAATGGTAGCTGTGGATGTACTGGATAACATGATTATCTGGATAACACGCTATCCACTTGGAATATGCATCCACCACAACTAAAAACATCTTTCCCAGGAAGGTACCTGCAAAGTTGATGTTGATTCTGGACCATGGTTTAAATAGCCACGACCATAGACTCAGCGACGATTCCGCTGGTGCTTTACTGAGCTGCATGCAAGTGTTGCACTGATGCATGATTCCAGATCAGAGTCAATTCCAGGCCACTATACATGAACCTGGCAATGGCTTTCATCATGACAATACCGGGATGAGTGCTATGTAGATCATGTACAAATTTCTTGCTGCCTTTCTTAGGCATAACAACACGATTACCCCACAGTAAACAATCTGACTGAATGGATAGTTCGTCTTTGCGATAGCTGTAAGGTTTGGTGGTCTCACCCATTTGTTTGGGTATGGCAGACCAATCACCACTACGGGCACAACGTTTCACAACCGATAATATCGGGTCCTGGCTGGTCCAGGTCTTAACTTGTTGAGCCGTGACAGGGGTTCCTTCACTTTCAAAAGCATCCATAACTAACAGTAGGTCTGCCGGTTGTGGCGTCTCCGCCTCCGGTGTGGGCAATGGCAGGTGGCTCAGTGCATTGGTACAATTATCGGTGCCAGGTCTATGGCGAATGACATAATCATAGGCAGATAATATCAGCACCCACCTCTGAATGCGGGACGATGCATTGGTATTAATACCTTTGTTTTCGGAAAACAATGAAATGAGTGGTTTGTGATCTGTTTCCCGTTCAATCCGAAGACCAAACAGATACTGGTGCATCTTTTTAACCCCATACACACAGGCTAATGCTGCTTTTTCTACCATGCTGTAAGCTCTTTCCGCCTTTTACAAACTTTTAGAAGCATACGCAACAGGTTGTAGTTTACCCGACTCATTAGCTTGTTGGAGCTCGCAACCAACTCTATATGACGAAGCATCACAGGCCAATACTAGACACTTACACGGATCATAATGTACCAGCAGCTTGTTAGTGCAAAGCAGATTAGTAGCTTTCTCAAAAGCTCTATCTTGAGATGCACCCCAAACTAAGTTTTGCCTTTTCTTAGCGGCATGTGCAGTGCCTCTAATGAAGTGCTCAACCTAGGTAGGAAATTACTGAAGTAGTTGAGTAGACCAAGGAACAAACACAGCTCTGTCACATTCTGAGGCTTGGGTGCATTTTTGATGGCCTTGGTTTTCGAGTCCATAGCCCTGATGCTGTCAACAGCAATTTTCTTCCCCAGGAATTAGACTTCCGGTGCCATGAAGACGCACTTCAAACGTTTCAGTCTGAGTCCCACTTTGTCCAGACGATGTAAAACCTCTTCCAGGTTGTTCAGATGTTCGGCGGTGTCACGACCTATGATCAGGATGTCATCTTGGAACACGACAGTTCTGGGGACAGATTTCAGTAGACTCTCCATGTTCCTCTGAAATATGGCTGCAGCCGAGCGAATTCCAAAAGGACGCCTGTTGAAGATGAACAGTCCTTTTTAGTGCTGATGCATGTAAGTTTCCTCAATGTCTCGACCAGCTCCTGTGTCATGTAGGCCAAAGTCAGATCCAGTTTAGTAAACTACTTCCCCCGGCTAGCATTGCAAACAGGTCATCAGCCTTTGGTAACGGGTATTGATCCTGTTTCGAAACTTGGTTGATCGTAACCTTGTAGTCTCCACAAATCCTGACAGTGCCATCGCTCTTCAACACAAGAGCATCTCCGCCGCCATTAGCTTACGCAGGATCACCTCGTGGTTGATGCCAATTACAAAGAAGTCCCGCAGCATGTCTCCCAATGCGTTTTCGAACTTACACGGTCCAACTAGACATCTTAGGTTGGCAACGAATTCCGACACATCCTGGCCCTCAGAACGAACGTGCTTGTAGAATCGCTAATGTGAGATGATGATGCCTTCTCCTGGTTTGAGATGATCACGTACCAGAGCACACAATTCCTCATAGTCCTTGTCCGTTGGACTTGCAGGTGAGAGAAGATTCTTTGAGTCCATAAATCTTTGGACCGTAAACCATGCGGAAGACCGCCCTGCGCCGAACTGCGTCAATGGATTCCTCCATTTTGTTGGCCACGAAGTACTGGTCCAGGCGAGCTACAAAATCTGCCCAGTCCTCTCCCGCCACGAATCTCTCCAGAATTCCAATTGTGCTCATTTTTGCATGCGAAGGTTCTTAAGTTGCCTTGTCGCCAAATGTATTGTACGTAATAACTCGATAGACTGAATACTGTAAACTAACACAGGTACAAACCTGGCTCTGCTTTATTCGGGCCCGAAGTGATTACATTACATGATGGCTTGCCTTTTATACCTGGGCCGCACACACATGCGTACAGCCCAATGACCTCCGACAGTGGCGCCACCTGGTGGCTAGTAACCCCAAGCATATACATACATGACAATTTGAAATTGTTGAACTGAATGTTGTAAAGTGTCCAATCGAAAGATGCGGTCCTGTTCCTTGAGCTTCCTTGGATCAGTGTAGGAGGCCGAGGACCCAAAAGTGGGAGTGGGATGGAGAATTAAAATGGCAAGCAACCAGAAGCTCAGGGTGACACTTGCGGACTGAATGGAGGTGTTCAATAAAGCGATCACCCAATCTGCGTTTGGTTTCCCAGGTGTAGAGGAGACCGCATCGTGAGTACAGTACACTAAGTTGAAAGAAGTACAAGTAAATCAATTGGAAGGAGTGTTTGGGGGCCCTGGACAGTGGCAGGGGAGGAGGTGAAAAGGCAAGTGTTGCAGCTCCTGCACTTGCATGGGAAGGAGAGTAGCTGTTAGGGGTGATGGAAGAGTGGACCAGGGTGTCGTGGAGGAAACGGTCCCTTCAGAATGCCAAAAGACATGGGGAGGGGAAGGTGTGTTTGTGGTGGAAATGTCAGAATAATCCAATGAAAGTGGAGGCTGTGGGGTGGAAGTTGAGGACCAGGGAAACCCTATCGTGGTTCTGGAAGGGCGGTGATGAGGTGAGAGCAGATGTGTGGGAATTGGAACAGACACAGTCGAGGGCCCTGTCAACCATGGTGGAGGGCCCTCTTTTGAGGAAAAAAGACATATTGGAAGCATTTGTATGGAAGGTGGTATGTCAGAACAGATGCAACGGTGATGGAGAAACTGGGAGAATGGAATAAAGTCCCTTTTTTAAAAAAATAAAAGTGGGATGGGAGGAAATGTCATCACGGTAGATGTGGGAGTCAGTGGGCTTATCGTGGTTATTGGTTGACAGACTATCCCCAGAAATGGACATAGAGAAGTTGAAGAAGAGAAGGTAAGAGTCGGAGAGGGAGGGGTGGAAATTGAAAGCAAAGTCGAAGACATTTTCCAGTTCGGAATGAGAGCAGAAAGTGGCACCGATACAGTCATCAGTGTACCAGAAAAAGAAGTGAGTGAGGGGCCCCGAGTAAGACTGGAACAAAGAATGTTTCACATATCCTACGAAAAGGCAAGCATAACTAGGATGCATACAGGTTTCCATAGTGACATCTTTTATTTGGATGGAGTGAGTGACATCAAAGGAAACGTTATTCAATGCAAGAACAAGTTCAGCTAGACGAAAGATGGTGGTGGATGGGGTCTGTTTGGGCCTCTGTTCATGAAAGAAGTGGCGTGGCCCCAGGCCATCCTGGTGGGAGATGGAGGTGTAGAGGAGACAGTAAGGGGCAGGAAACTGGAAACTGTTAAAAGTGGTAGAAGAATCGTGGATGTAGGTTGGCAGAGGCTGGATAAGGAAAGAAAAAATAGATGAGCTAGGAAGAAATAAGTTCAAAATCAGGCTGAAACAATGGGTCTACCAGGGCAGTTCTGTTGATAGACATTGGGAAGAAGGTAGAAGCAGGCTGTGTGGGACTGTAGTTTGTTCTTAAAATACCCAGAAGTGCATAGAACATTTTAAAATGAAAAATTGGAAGGTTTTAGTCAATTATAATGCACTTGCAGTTTTTAAAATCACAATCCCCTCTACAAATTATACTTAAGAGCCATGAAAGCTATGAAAATAAAGCATTGACCAGGTGCCACACAAAAGGTTACTGCACAAGATAAAAGATCATGGGGTTGGGGGTAATATATTAACATGGATAGAGGATTGGCTAATAAACAGAAAACAAAGAGTAGGGATAAATGGTTCATTCTCGGGTTGGCAATCAGTAACCAGTGGGGTGCTGCAGGGATCAGTGCTGGGATCCCAACTATTTACAATCTATATTAACGACTTGGAGGAAGGGACCGAGTGTAACGTAGCCAAGTTTTCCAACGATACAAAGATGGGAGGAAAAGCAATGTGTGAGGAGGACACACAAAATCTGCAAAAGGACATAGGCAGGCTAAGTGAGTGGGCAAAAATTTAGCAGATGGAGTATAATGTTGGAAAGTGTGAGGTCGTGCACTTTGGCAGAAAAAAATCAAAGAGCAAGTTATTATTTAAATTGAGAAAGATTGCAAAGTGCTGCAGTACAGCGGGATCTGGGGGTACTTATGCATGAAACACAAAAGGTTAGTATGCAGGTACAGCAAGTGATCAGGAAATCCAATGGAATCTTGGCCTTTATTGCAACGGGGATGGAGTATAAAAGCAGGGAAGTCTTGCTAAAGTTGTACAGGGTATTGGTGAGGCCACACCTGGAATACTGCATGCAGGTTTGGTTTCCATATTTATGAAAGGATATACTTGCTTTGGAGGCAGTTCAGAGAAGGTTCACAAGGTTGATTCCGGAGATGAGGGGGTTGACTTATGAGGAAAGGTTGAGTAGGTTGAGCCTCGACTCATTGGAATTCAGAAGAATGAGAGGTGATCTTATCAAAACGTATAAGATTATGAGGGGGCTTGACCAGGTGGATGCAGAGAGGATGTTTCCACTGATGGGGGAGACTCAAACTAGAGGGGCTGCCCATTTAAAACCGAGATGAGGAGAAATTTCTTCTCTGAGGGTTGTGAATCTGTGGAATTCACTGCCTCAGAGCTGTGAAAGCTGGGATATTGAATAAATTTAAGACAGAAATAGACAGTTTCTTAAACGATAAGGGAATAAGGGGTTATGGAGAGCGGGCAGGGAAATGGACCCGAGTCCATGATCGGATCAGCCATGATCACATTAAATGGCGGAGCAGGCTTGAGGGGCCGTATGTCCTTCTCCTGCTCCTATTTCTTAAGTTCTTATGTATTGTGGAAAAATCATACAAATTAAACCAACTCCGATATGCATAGAGCAAAGATTGACAATGTGCTGTTTGTGGTCGTGTGAGGTATAATTAATGGAACAAAATTAATATTTTATTAGCAAATGAGAAGTTGTGTCAAATCTCCACTTTTAAAATTTGTTACTAATTTTTTCTCTCTGAAACCTTGCTTTCTGCTGCCACCTACACCCTGCTGTCACAAACCAGATTTTTGGCCTTTCAGTCAATGAGCAAAAAGACTAGATTTGACTCGTGTTTCATTTTGGATTTATCGATCATTACATTTTTAGGTTTACTTCCCATCTAGTTGAATTAGCTAAATCAAATAATTTTAATGGTGACAATTATTCCCATTTTGTACAGACCATTTAGTCAATTTTCTGATACTAAATACTAACTACGCACACTAAATAATTTGAATACGTAATTAAATAGAAGAAAAAGCATTGTGGAGGTGGATGTATCAAATTTGTAATTGTGATAAAGGGGCAGGGAGGAAATAGGCAACAAATTACACTCTACTGATAATTCAAAGGTTTTTTTGCACTAAATTTGAATTCAGTCATTTGAACTAAGCAAAGTGGGAATTTAGTTATAAATATTTAATTATCAGTTACTTAGAGGAGTAGACGGTGCTGCTAAATATAAAATGCACCCTGGGATTTGTCTTCTCTTCAACAACATGCATTTATAGACAATCTTTAATATAGAAAAACATCCCAAGACACTTCATGGAATCAAAAAGAAAAAATGGAAAGATTAGGAGAGATGACCAAAAGCTTGGTAAAAGATGTGAGTTTTAAGGATAGTCTTAAAGTAGGTGGGGAGGTTTATAGAGGGGATTCCATTACATGGGGCTTAGGCTTCTAAAAGTACGGTTGCATAAGAGCCCAGAGTCAGAGAAGAGGAGAGTTTGGTGGGTGGGTGGGGGGGGGGAAGTGTTCTTGGACTGGAGGAGTTTATAGAGATAGGCAGAGCTAAGGCCACATAGATGAGAATTTAAACACAACAATGAGAATTTTAAAATTGAGGCATTGCGGAGACTGAGAGTCAATGTAGGTCCGTGAGGATAGAGATGATGGATGAATGAAATTTGGTGTTGGATAGGATATGGGCAACAGAAGTTTTGATGAGCTAACGTTTATGGAAGGTGGAGGTTGGGACGCCAACCAGGTGAGCTTTGGAGTAAATTGTACCAGGAAGTAACAAAAGACATTAATGAGGGTTTCAGCAGCAGTTTTCCAACTTTGTAACCCCCATGGCAAGGGCTCCATGACACCTTGTAATAGTATCAACAGTAGCCATGTAGGATACATGACACTAAGAAATCATTTAATCGTCTAAACACTTCAGTTAGATCACCTCTTAATATTCTATACTCCGGGGAATAGAAGCCTTGTCCATGCAACCTGTCCTCATAATTTAACCTTTTTAGCCTCTGTATAATTCTGGTGAATCAGCGCTGCACCCCTTGAAAGCCAACATATCCTTGCCGAGGTGCAGTGTCTAAACTGAATGCAGTATTTCAGATGCGGTCTAACCAGAGCTTGATACAACTATAGCATAGGTTCCACCCCTTTGTATTGCAGGCCTCTTGAGATAAAGGCCAACATTCCATCAGCCTTTTAAGTTGTGTTTTGTACCTGTCCATTTGCTTTGTGATTTCTGTACATGGACCCCTAAATCAATCTACTCCTCCACAGTCCTAGCTTCTTGTCATTTAGAAAATACTCTGATCTATCTTTCTTAGTTCCAAAGTGGACGATCTCACACTACCCCACATTGAACTCCATATGCCAGTTTTGCCCACTCACTTACCAATGTCCCTTTGCTACTTTCTGCTCTCATCTACATTACTTATTATGCCACCTAACTTAGTGTCATCAGCAAACTTGGATTCCTTTTGAGTTTCACATTGTAATATGGCTGAGCCATTATCCTTGTTTTCTCCCGTCTATATGCCTCCATCATGCCTGTTTTCACTTGACAGGGAGGCCTGATGTTCTGCTCCTACGCCTTCACCATTGCTACCTGTAACAGGTAGGTGGGAAATGATTGGTTTGGTCTGGCTCTCAATTCTTCTGCTTCCCTATGGAAAAGTGCTTTCCTTTCTCCCCACCCGCTCCTCCCTCAGGGGAAAGTGGGAAACAACTAGGCTGGAATCAGGACTAACTGTATAGAGAATTGTATGTGTGAGCTTGATTCTGCAACTCCAGTCGAGTCACTGGGCTGCCACCTAATTTCATAATCACAAGATTAATTTAATTGAGTAAATTTTTCTTTCACATATCTTAAGATATAATGCAATTTAATGTCATTAGGCTTTTCCTATTTTGCTCAAATAAAGTACAATAATTTTTTCTCACTTGTTCAGTTCCACACATGAATATAAATTTCCCATCATCTTGGAGTGATTTACAATACTAAGGACTCTTAACAGTTTTGTCCCATAGTTGCATTTGGGCCCAAGTTTTGGTTCGAGTTGCTCCTATTTTTTGTTGGAGCAATTAGTTTAGTTTGGAGTATCTTAGAAATCGCAATTTTCGGCATTTAGTTTGCTTCAGTTCTAGTTAGTTAGAATAGTTTTGTTTTAGAACAGTTTTTTTTTCAAAAGGGGGCGTTACCAGCCACTTACGCCTGTTTTGCAAGTTTAGGCAGTGAAAAGTTACTCCAAACTAACTTAGAATGGAGTAAGTGTTGATTTTTGTACACTCAGAGAAACCTTGACTACACTTTATAAATTAGGCGCAGGTATCGAGAGATGGGGGGAGGGAAGGGAAGTTAGGGGATTTTACAAAGCATTAAACACTTCACTTTTACCAATAAAGAGCCATCATCAATAATAAATGATAAATAAATCAATAAATCAACCAATCAATCAATCAATCAAAAATAAATTAAATAAAATAATAAAAAATCAATCAATAATTAAAAAAATGTAAAGTTTCTACTCACCTGCTGCAGCACCGGGAGCCGTCCAACAGCCTGCTGACGAGATGCCGGTCGGGCGGGCTCCGCCGCTGACGAGATGCCGGTCGGGCGGGCTCTGCCGCCGAAGAGGAGTTCGGGCGCGACCCGCCCCCAAGGAGATGCGGGTCGGGCGGGCCAACACCGAGGTGGTAAGGGCAGGCAGGCCACTCGGCCCGGGATAGGGGCGACGTCCCTTCGGCTAGGGATAGGGTTGTCGCCTGGAGACAGGACGCGCTGGGAGGGCCAGGAGCTGCTGCGCACCGCACAGCCTCCACTGCGTGCGCGCGCAGCTGCTGGCACTCTTTTTGGCGCAGGGCTGTAGCTCTGCCCTCAGCAGCTCCTGCTGCACCGCGCTGAGCTGCAAACAGGCCTACAGATATCGGAGAATCGCGAGATAAGTATTTGGCGCTTTTTCAGTTCTAGAAATTAGGCGGGCCTCTCCGAGGTGTGCCGTTCTACTGGGGATCCGAAACTTGGGCCCATTGTGTGTAGCCAAAAGGTTCAGACAAGGGGAAACCCAGCCATGATTTCTTGTCACTGCTGCCTAAAAACTGGTAGTAAGGCCAGTTGGAGACTGCATTTGACTTTTCTTTTAGTTATTGGCAGGCATTCCAGCCGCACTGTGCACGATTGCAGAGATTGGAGCAGTCCGTCTCGAGCTTAAGTGACATGATGTCGGAGGCCTTTGCAGTGATGTCTTTGTCCATGGAACGTGTGGCCACCTGCATGGAGCATCAGGCATGGCAATTGAACGAGTGCATGCAGGCCTTCAACAAGGGCTTGCACACTAAGAATGCCACCTTAAATAGGATGACCGATACCCTAGTCTTGGCTGTCCATTGCCCCACTGATCTGCAGCAAAGTGTTCTCCAGCTCATTGTTAGCAGGGAAGTACAGGTGGGCCATGTGAGAAATGATGGTGAAAGGGGTCATGGAACTGGGGACTTTCATCCATTGCCCAGCCTCCCCACTCAGTCAGTATCCCAAATGCTGCCTTGTGTCCCAATGGCTGAGTCTGCCCCTGCACAGTTCCAAGTGGAGCAGGGCTCCAAAACTGAAGAGTAAAGATTTGTATGGGTGTGTTACACAGTCATATTGGTAAGTTTGTGTTTTATTTTTGAACCGTGTAAATATTATTTCTTTCCACCACTTTCTCACCTTGTCCATCTTGGTTGATTCCGAGCAATGGGGGGGCTCAGAAATGGATGCTCGGTTGTTTACAGAACTGCTTTATGTTAGTGTCATTGGGGGGAGTGGGGTGGGGGCAGTGGCTTTTGCATGTGGCTGTCCGATGGATGGATTGGTGGAACCTCTGAACCTTGCAATGATGAAGGGATCCCGGGGCAGCAATGAGCGCCACTGCTGGTGCATTGGCCACATTACATTCCGCTGCCTCCTCCTCAGAATCATCTGAAGAGATTCTCTGCTCTGCAACTTGTTCCTCCTGCAGGTCGAAACCTCACTGCTGGGCAATGTTGCGCAGAGCGCAGCATACCATGATCGTTCTGGAGACTCTGGCTGGTGTGTACTGAAGAACGCCTCCAGATCTGTCCAGGCACTTGAAGTGCATCCTCAGCAGCTTGCTCAATGGCACATCTGGATATCATATGGCTTTCATTGTAGCACTCCTGGTCCTCATTGGTTGGGTTCCTCACTGATGTCAAGAACCATGTTTTAAGTGGGTATCATTTGTCTCTGAGCAGGCGGCTGGTAAGTCTGTTTCGAAGTGTGAAGAGATTAGGGAAGGTGGACAGCCACAAGATGAAAGCATCATGGCAGTTGGCCGGGAATCTTATGCACACTGCATAAACATGTTTTTGTAGTTGCACATCAACTGCACATTGATGAAGTGGAAGCCCTTGTGGTTGATGAATATTCCTGGGTGATCTGGGGGTGCTTTATGTCAAGTATGTACTTTTGGGATCACTAGCCACTAGATGGTGTCACTGCTGGAGGCCATTGGGCTGCATGCACGTGTGTGCAGCCCAAGTATAAAAGGTCAGCCATTTTGTATATTAGTCACTTTGGGCCTTAAAGCAGAGCCAAGGTCATACCTCTTCGAGTTAAACAGTACCCAGTCGAACAGTTATTGCATATACAACATTTGGCGACGAGGCAACAAGAACTTTTGCATGCAAAAATGAGCACAGTTGGATTGTTGCAGCGATTCATGGAAGGAGAAGATTGAGCCAGTTCTTTGTGGCCAACAAAATGGAGGAGGTCGGCAATGCAAATTGGCACCGGGCGGTGTTCCTCACGGTTTGCGGTCCAAAAATTTATGGTCTGATAAAGAATCTACTCCTACCTGTAAGTCCAACAGAGAAGACGTATGAAGAATTGTATACACCGGTACAGGACCACCTTAAGCCAGATGAAGGCAGCATCATCTCGAGTTACAGATTTTACACGCACGTTCGCTCAGAGTGTCAGAATGCGGCGGAATTCATTGCCGACCTGAGACGTCTAGCGGGACCATGTAAGTTTGGGGCTGTGTTGGCAGACATGCTGCGAGACATCCTTGTAATCGGCATCAACCACAAGGTGATCCTGCGTAAACTACTGGTGGTGGAGATGTTGGACTTGAACAGGGCCATCACAATCGCTCAGTCATGCATGACAATGGATAGAAGTCTAAAGCAGATATCAGTGAAAAATCGAAGCTCGGCAAGTACTGTAAATATGATTGATTCGGCATTCAGCAGAATGGCACATGACAGGGCCTACCCGATTGCGTATACAAAACCTGTGGCTGCTCAAAGTCCGCCAGCGGGAATGCATCCGATCTCTCCGCTTTGGCGCTATGGGGGAAATCACCGCCACCAGCAGTGCCGATTTAAGCAATATAGTTGCAAAGGCTGTCAGAGTGGGGCATCTCCAGCGCAA
This sequence comes from Pristiophorus japonicus, assembly GCF_044704955.1. NCBI lineage: Eukaryota > Metazoa > Chordata > Chondrichthyes > Pristiophoridae > Pristiophorus > Pristiophorus japonicus. The sequence continues at coordinate 114,734,702 of NC_091979.1, forward strand.
GTGTCCGCAGAAGAGCAAGCGTGCTGCGACACACTACGTGGAGGATGATGGTCAGACTAGCGTGGATCCGGATACGCAATCTAAGATAGCAGAGGAGGAAGTGTATGGACTGTACTTGTTCCTAACTAAGAGCAAACCGATATAGATCAACGTGAAATTTAATGGGGTGCCGGTATCGATGGAACTGGACACGGGGGCGAGTCAATCGATAATGAGCCAGAGTGCATTCGACAAACTGGGATACTAAAGCTGTGAGTTCCAGGCTGAGTCCAGTCAATGCCAAGTTGTGCACGGACACCAAAGAACTCAACAGTGATTTGCAGTGCCACAATTAAAGTGTCGTATGACGGTGCGATTCACGAGTTATCGCTATGGATTGTCCCAGGCAATGGCCCAACGCTGTTCGTCAGGAACTGGCTTGAAAAAATCAGATGCGATTGGAACGACATCAAGGCGTTGTCGGAGAAAGATGCATGTGCCCAAGTACTGAGCAAATTCCCCTCGCTGTTCGAACCAGGCATTGGCAACTTCACAGGAGCCGAGGTGCAGATCCACGTGGACTCGGATGCAAGATCCGTCAATCATAAAGCTCAGGCAGTTCCTTATATGATGAGGGAGAAGGTCTGAAATTGAACTGGACAGACTCCAACGTGAAGGGATCATATCACCGGTTGAATTTAATGGATGGGCCAGCCCCATTGTTCCTGTGTTGAAAAGTGATGGCACAGTCAGAATCTGTGGAGACTACAAGGCTACGATCAACAGGGTTTCGAAACAGGATCAGTACCCGTTACCGAAGGCTGATGACTTGTTTGCAATGCTAGCTGGGGGAAGTCATTCACCAAACTGAACTTGACGTCAGCCTACATGACACAGGAGCTGGTCAAGACATTGAAGAGACTTGCATGCATTAACACGCATAAAGGACTGTTTATTTATCACAGGTGCCCTTTCGGAATTCGCTCGGCTGCAGCAATATTTCAGAGGAACATGGAGCGTCTACTGAAGTCCGTTCCCAGAACCATCGTGTTCCAAGATGACATCCTGATCACAGGTCGTGACTCCGAGGAACATCTGAACAGCCTGGAAGAGATTCTACATCGTCTGGACAAAGTGGGACTCAGACTGAAATGCTCGAAGTGCGTCTTCATGGCACCAGAGGTCGAATTCCTGGGGAGGAAAATTGCTGCTGATGGCATCAGGCCCACGGACGCGAAAACCAAGGCCATCAAGAATGCACCCGAGCTGCAGAATGTGACGGAGCTGCGTTCGTTCCTGGGTCTACTCAACTACTTCGGTAACTTCCTACTTAAATTGAGCACCTTATTAGAACCACTGCACATGCTAAGATAAGGCGACAACTGGGTGTGGGGTGAGTCTCAAGACAGAGCTTTTGAGAGAGCCACTAATCTGCTTTGCTCTAACACGCTGCTGGTACATTATGACCCATGTAAATGTTTAGTATTGGCCTGTGATGCTTCGTCATATGGAATTGGTTGCGTACTCCAACAAGCTAATGAGTCAGGTAAACTTCAACCAGTCGCGTATGCTTCAAAAAGTTTGTCTAAAGTGGAAAGAGCCTACAGCATGGTAGAGAAAGAAGCACTAGCCTGTGTGTATGGGGTTAAAAAGATGCATCAGTACCTGTCTGAACTGGCGACAGATCGCAAGTGGCTCATTTCACTGTTCTCTGAAAACAAAGGTATCAATACCAATGCTTCATCTAGCATCCAGAGGTGGGCGCTGACATTATTCGCTTATGATTGTCATTCGCCATAGACTTGGCACTGAGAATTGTGCTGATGCTTTGAGCCGTCTGCCATTACCCACACCGGAGGTGGAAATGCCACAACCAGCGGACCTATTGTTAGTTATGGATGCTTTTGAGAGTGAAGAAACCCCTGTCACGGCTCAACAAGACTTGAACCAGCCAGGACCCGATTTTATCGGTGGTGAAGAGTTGCATCCTCAAAGGTGATTGGTCTGCCATACCTAAGCAAATGTGGAAGGAGACCAAACCTTGCATTCGTCGCAAAGATGAACTGTCTATTCAGTCGGATTGTATACTGTGGGGCAATCGTGCTGTTATGCCCAAGAAAGGGAGAGAGAAATTGTAGGTGAGCTACATAGCCACACATCCCGGCATTGTAATGATGAAAGGTATCGCCAGGTCTCCTGTATGGTGGCAGGGAATTGACTCTGAGCTGGAATCCTGTGTACATCAGTGCAGCTCAGCAAAGCACCAGCAGAATTGCTGCTGAGTCTGTGGTCGTGGCGGTCCAAACCATGGTCCAGGATCCACATAGACTTTGCAGGTCCCTTCCTGGGGAAGATGTTTTTAGTTGTGGTGGATGCATATTCAAAGTGGATAGAGTGTATAATCATGTCATTCAGCACATCCACAGCTACCATTTGAGAATCTCAGTGTCATGTTCGTGACAAATGGTCTACCTGACATTGTTGTTAGCAACAACGGATCGTGCTTCACCAGTCAGGAGTTTCAAGAGTTCATGAAACTCAATGGTATCAAATATGTAAGGTCAGCACCATTCAAACCTGCATCCAATGGGCAAGCAGAACAATGCTGTCCAAATCATAAAGCAGAGTGTGAACCGAGTAACCCAAGGGTCACTGCAGACCTGCCTGTCATCCATATTGCTGAGTTACAGGACAAGGCCACATACACTTACTGAACTAATGATGAAGAGAGGTCTTAAGACCAAGCTATCTCTTGTACGCCCTGACTTGAATAATTATGTTGAATATAGAAGACAAAGTCAGCAAGGGTATCACGATTGCACAGCTGTGTCACGTGAGATTTCTGTAAATGATCCTGTATATGTTCTGAATTATGGTCAGGATCCCAAGTGGATCACTGGTACTGTCATGGCCAAGGCCAAGGAGGGCAACAGAGTATTTATTGTCAAGCTCAAAAATGGGCAAACTTGCAGGAAACATATGGATCAGACAAAGCTGCTGCACACAGATAAACCAGAACAGTCGGAGGAAGAGACAATCGACGACCAACCCCCAGTCATCAGAGGACTCTGGTCTTCAGTGAATCAGGACTTTCAATCACTGACATGTTCAATGAAAATGGACTTTCAATCCCTGACATGGCCATTGCCACTCCCACCAGGTCAGTCACCCAGCCACCAGTCACAACAGACTCTGAACACTCACCCAAGGCTGGAGTTGAACTGAGATGGTCAACCTGGGAGCGTAAAACACCGGACTGTCTCAATTTGTAAAAGACTATGTTAATATCTCAGAGGGGGATATTGTCATGTATGTACTCTTGGGATCACTAGCCACTAGACGGCGTCACTGTTGGAGGCCATCGGGCTGCACGCACGTGTGTGCAACCCAAATCTAAAAGGCCAGCCATTTTGTATATTATTCACTTTGGGCCTTAATAAAGCAGAGTCAAGGTTATACCTCTTAGACTGAGTACTGCTAAAATCCAACAGTTATTGCATACACAACATTTTACTTGCCACATGCGTGCAATCAGTGACTCCCTGCACCTGTGGGAAGCCACCAGCACCGCAAACCCAGGCGCTTGCTCATTCTGACTGCCGTCATCACAGGCTAAGTTAACATAATTGCCAATCCTGACAGACAAGCCATCAGTTACCTGTCTTATGCATTCGTGGACTGGGAGATCCTGCAAGTGTCTCCGGCAGAGCCTTGAAAGGATCCAGAGACAAAGAAATTTAGGGCAGTAGTGACATTCACAGCCACTGGCAAAGCATGGCCACCAGGTCTACTTGGCAGCGGGTTTTGTTCCAGTAAGCTACAAATGCCTGGCACCACCTGACGCAACACCCTGAGCCTCCTGGGACACTGGTGTTCCGACATGTGGAGGAAGCTTGTTCTCTGCCTGTAGACCCTGTGTGCCGGATATGGCCTCCCACAAGCTGCACCTCGATGCTGATCCCCTCTCTCCGATGGAGTTACGGTCTGTGAGCAGCGGGCTGCTCCTGGTGCTGCTGCTGCTGGTTGTCATGGTCCTTATCTGAGGTCCAAAGTAACACAGCATAAGTGCCACCCAAGCTGATCTGATAAATCAGAGCAATAAAGTGCGGATCAGACATATAAGCCTCCAGTTGAGATGACCCATCCAGAGTTGTAAAAATAACCTCTTAGCACAAGTACTGTAAATAAAGCCTTTCACACAAGCAGACAAGATAGTAGCTGTGAGGTGTCAGTACTTATTGGCATATTTCCTAGTCATGTCTTCAGCCCCCTCAATTGCCTCTGTGTTCTTGCCTTGCTTTGACTGGTTTGTTCCAGGAAGCCTGGGAAACCTATGGACCCACAGTTAAATTTCAAGAGGCATGTTAATATAGTTGTAATTGAGTGATTAACATATTGAAATTGGTAACCAGCCTCTCCCAACATGGTTGCGCGCATACAGCCTAACTCACGGCAATTAGGTACAGAAGTCGGCGGGTTGGTGCTGGCTTCCCGACTGGCTCGCATTTTTCCAGGAGTTAACCACCTGCACCTACACCCAAACCCATGCTAAAATTCCCACCAAAGGTTCTGCATTCTTTCATATTGAAGGAAAGTTTCAATATTGCGCCGTGTTGCTGCAGATCAGTCAGCCTAACTGGTCTATTGCAGTGACTGTCTCAGGCTGCATTCATTCCGTATGTTTATAACTACAATTTAATGTTTTCCTGACAGAATAGGTGTAATCTGGAAGAGGCAGGAACCTAAGGAATGGTGTGATATTTCAATCTTCCTGATCTCATTCGAAAAGAGAGGAGAAACTTGTGGTAGGAGGGTAGAAATTTTCCTGTATCAAATAACTTGCAGCAGAAGGAAGGTTTTAGTTGGCCAAATATTAAATTACACATACCAAAGCAAACTTTATCAAACTACAGTAAAATCATAGAATCAGAATTTAATTTTCTTCCCACTGAGTGATCATTTTTTTCCTTTGTGTTCATCAAGAATTTATGAAGTGGCTGGTCAGCTAATCTGAGGGTTAATTATCTTTCAATGTTAATCTGTAATGAATCCGATCTGAATTAAATATGTATTACAATTGTCGATGACATGTCATGTAGTGTACTTTATTTATCCAGCTGTGGCATTTGTTTTCAGATTACAAAACTATGGAGATGCACCCTGAGCTTGCATTTCTAAAGTTCCTTTTAAAGTAGAAAATGTGTTTTATTGGGCTGAGGATGGGAGGGAGAATAAGAAAAAAATATATAAAAGGAATGGATATTAAGCCATGGTGTAAAAGAGAGGATAAATGACCAAAGGTTTGGCTCAAAATGATGAGTTTTGAGAAGATCTTTAAAGGTAGAGAAAGAAGTGGAGAGGCAGTGGAGTTTAGCGAGGGAATTCCATAGAGTAGGGCCAAGGTGGTTGATGGTTGTGCCATTAATGGTGAGGTAAAGCAACGGGTGGATATATAAAATGCCAGAGTCATTGAAGGATATGTTGATCGGGTAAGATGAAGTAAGGTGGGATGGCTGGTATGGCGTATTAACACCAGCATAGACCTGTTGGGCCGAATGGCCTGTTGCTGTAAAATTCTAAGTAAAGGGTATGAGAGGGGCTATTGAGGCAAAGTGGGGTGAGATATATTAATTTTGAAGGTGATTTAGTTAAATCTGAAACTAGAGTCTTAAATCTAAACCAAGCAAGTCACGTAGATATGAGGGGTAAGTTGGCTAAGGTAGGTTAGCAAACTATATTAAAAGGTATAAGAACATAAGTGTTATGTCTTTAATACTCTTATGGATGACTCCACGAGGTCTAGTGTTGTACTTGAGCTGTTGTGAACTTATTCTCATTTATTGTAACTCCAGAGTGAGGCACAAGCATGGTGGGCAGCCTTTTGTACTGGGCCTTGCACACCTATGCAGGTGACCCTCGGGTCTCTCACCGCAGTGCCCTCTGGTAGCACACCTTATGTGACTATACAGTTAGTGTTGTGTTCCTAACACAGATGAGACTGTACACAGGGAGGTTAAAGTAACAGTGACCTCAGTCTTTATTAAGACACTCCAGAGTCAGGAACAGGCCTTAGGGGCCGGCTTATATACAGTGCTCCCAAGGGATGCTGGGATCCCTTGGGACTTCAGGGGATGCACTCCCTGGTGACGGAACATGGGAGTGCATGCTTTACAGATACACAACATCACTCCCGTGCCCGCGCCCCCCCCACCCCCAGCCCCCGAAAGCCAAAGTGAAAACTATTTACAAGCTGAGGCGGTCGGGAGCCTTCCTTTCCCTGGTGGACTGTCTCGGTACAAATGTCTGTTCTGGTGTGTTGGCTGTGCCCTCGCTGGGCTGGCGTGTTGTTGGCCCTGCAGGGCTGCTGGGTGAGCCTGGCCTTGCTAGGCTGTTAAGCGTGATGGGTTCGATTTCCTGGTCCAGGGTGGTGTCGTTGATCCTTTGGGTGTTGTCGGTTCGAAAAAGGTGGTGTCTGCTGTGGGTTGTTCAGGGCAGTCTGTGAACCGCAGCCTCGTTTTGTCCAGGTGCTTTCTGCAAACTTGTCCATTGTCTAGTTTGACGACAAACACCCTACTCCCTTCTTTAGCTATCACCGTGCCCGCGATCCACTTGGAACCATGTCCATAGTTTAGCACATACACAGGGTCATTCAGATCAATTTCCCGTGACACAGTGGCGTGACCATCGTTTACATTTTGTTGCTGCCGCCTGCTCTCTACCTGATCATGCAGGTTGAGGTGAACCAACGAAAGTCTGGTTTTAAGTGTCCTTTTCATGAGTAGCTCAGCCGGGGGCACCCCTGTGAGCGAGTGGGGTCTCTTGTGGTAGCTGAGCAGTACTTGGGACAGGCGGGTTTGGAGTGAGCCTTCTGTGACTCGTTTAAGGCTCTGTTTGATGGTTTGTACTGCCCGCTCTACCTGCCCATTGGAGGCTGGTTTAAACGGGGCCGAGGTGACATGTTTGTTCCCATTGCGGGTCATGCATTCTTTAAATTCGGCACTGGTGAAACATGGCCCGTTGTCACTGACCAGTATGTCAGGCAGGCCGTAGGTGGCAAACATGGCCCTCAGGCTTTCAATGATGGTGGTGGTGGTGGTGCTTCCTGACATTATTTCACATTCAATCCATTTTGAAAAAGCATCCACCACCACCAGGAACATTTTACCGAGAAACGGGCCCGTATAGTCGACATGGATCCTCGACCATGGTCTGGAGGGCCAGGACCACAAACTTAGTGGTGCCTCCCTGGGTGTGTTGCTCAACTGAGCACACACGCTGCATTGCCGTACACAGGACTCTAAATCAGAGTCGATACCGGGCCACCACACGTGGGATCTGGCTGTCGCTTTCATCATTACTATACCCGGGTGTGTGCTGTGGAGATCCGAGATGAGCGTCTCCCTGCCCTTTTTTGGTAGCACTACGCGGCTACCCCACAACAGGCAGTCTGCCTAAATGGACAGCTTGTCCATTCGTCGCTGGAACGGCTTGATTGGCTCTTGCATTTCAACGGGGATGCTGGCCCAGCTCCCATGCAGTACACAGCTTTTTACTGGGGACAGCAGAGGATCTTGGCTGGTCCAAGTCCAAATCTGGCGGGCCGTGACAGGTGATTTATCATTTTCAAATGCTTCCATGACCATCAACAAGTCTGTGGGCTGTGCCACCATCAACAAGTTTGCAGGCTGCACCATTTCCATCCCTGTGGTGGGCAGTGGTAGCCGACTGAGATCATCCGCACAGTTCTCGGTGCCTGGCCTGTGGTGGATGGTATAGTTATATGCTGATAGCGTGAGTACCCACCTTTGTATGAGGGCTGAGGCATTAGTATTTATCCCCTTGTTTTCAGCGAACAGGGATATGAGGGGCTTGTGATCGGTTTCTAGCTCAAATTTGAGGCCAAAACAGGTACTGATTCATTTTCTTTACCCCGAACACACATTCTAATGCCTCTTTCTCAATCATGCTGTAGGCCCTCTCGGCCTTAGACAAGCTCCTCAAGGCATAGGCAACAGGTTGCAACTTCCCCGCAACGGTAGCTTGTTGTAATACACACCCGACTCCATACAACGACGCATCACATGCTAGCACGAGTCTTTTACACGGGTTATGCAATACAAGCAGCTTGTTGGAGCATAAAATGTTTCTGGCTTTCTCAAAAGCAATTACTTGTTTTTTTTCCCCCCATACCCAGTTCTCACCTTTACGCAATAATACATGTAGGGGCTCTAAGAGGGTGCTTAACCCCGGTAGGAAGTTATCAAAATACTTGAGTCCCAGGAATGACCACAGCTCCGTGACGTTCTGTGGCCTGGACACGTTCCTGATAGCCTCTGTCTTGGCGTCTGTGGGCCGAATGCCGTCCGCCGTGATCTTTCTCCCCAAAAACTCAATTTCTGTTGCCATGAAGACGCATTTTGACCTCTTCAGCCGCAGCCCTACGTGATCGTCGCTGGAGGACCTCCTCCAGGTTTTGTAGGTGGTCGGCGGTGTCCCGACCCGTGACCAATATGTCGTCCTGAAAAGCCACCGTGCGTGGTATCGTCTTGAGTAAGCTTTCCATGTTTCCCTGGAAGATCGCTGCAGCCGACAGAATTTCAAACGGGCATCTATTGTAGATGAACAGTTCCTTGTGCGTGTTGATGCAGGTGAGGCCCTTTGAAGACTCCTCCAGCTTCTGCGTCATGTAGGCTGAAGTCAGGTTGAGCTTGGTGAACGTCTTGCCTCCTGCCAGCGTCGCAAATAGGTCATCTGCCTTAGGTAGCGGGTATTGGTTCTGTAGCGAGAAACGATTAATAGTTTATAATCGTCGCAAATCCTGACCGTGCCATCACTTTTGAGTACTAGAACGATCGGGCTGGCCCACTCGCTGAATCCCACTGGGGAGATGATGCCCTCGCATTGCAGCCTGTCCAGCTCGATTTCCACTCTCTCCCTCATCATGTGAGGTACCGCTCGCGCCTTGTGGTGAATGGGTCGTGCCTCTGGGACCAAGTGGATCCGCACCTTCGCCCCAGAAAAGTTTCCAATGCCTGGCTCAAAAAGGGAAGGCAATTTGTTAAGAACCTGGGTACATGAGGCCTCATCGACATGTGATAGCGCTTGGATGTCATCCCAGTTCCAGTGGATTTTGCCCAGCCAGCTCCTTCCAAGCAGTGTGGGGCCATCGCCCAGGACAATCCAGAGTGGCAGTTCATGCACCGTGCCCTCGTAGGTGACCTTGACCATGGCACTGCCCAGGACAGTGATAAGCTCTTTGGTGTACGTTCTCAGTTTCGTGTGGATGGGGCTCAGGGCTGGTCTGAATGCCTTGTTGCACCACAGTCTCTCAAACATCTTTTTACTCATGATGGATTGGCTAGCGCCACTGTCCAGTTCCATGGCTACTGGTAAGCCATTCAATTTTACATTTAGCATTATAGGTGGACATTTCATCTCAAATGTGTGCACCCCTGTACTTCAGCATCTGCCTCCTCTCTCTCAGGCTCGAAATTGCTTTGGTCCACCATGGACCGACCTTCCTCTGCCACGTGGTGGTTAGCAGGTTTTGCAGAGCTTGCAGCTCGACTGCAAGCTCGTTGGAGGTGCCCCATTGTTCCACAGCTCTTGCAAACATACCCTTTGAAGCGGCATGAATAGGCTGAACGGAAGCCTCCACAGCGCCAACAAGGTGTGAATTGCCTTGCATTCATCCTTTGTTGGGGACTCAGTCATCTGGGTCACCTGAGGCCTGCTGGCAGTTGCAGACTCGTGGTTTCTGCCCTGTATATTTCTGCTCACAAACACAGTTTTGGTTAATTTATGAACATTGCTCGTACTTGTGTGCTGAGAAATTTGTTTAATGTTATCACTGGTGGACATAAACGCCTGTGCTATCGCAATGGCCTTACTGAGGGTCGGTGTCTCTACAGTCAAAAGTTTTCTTAGGAAGTCTCATGGCCAGTGCCCAGTAAAAAAAAGTCTGAGTATTTGCTCCAGGTAGCCATCAAACTCACATTGTTCTGCAAGTCGCCTTAGCTCGGCGATGTAGCTCGCCACTTCCTGACCTTCATATCGCTGGTACGCATAGATCCGATACCTCGCCATCAGCACGCTCCCTCCGGTTAAGATGCTCCAGAACCGGTGTACATAGCTCCTCATGCGACTTATCTGTGGGTTTCACCAGAGCCAGAAGATTCTTAATGAGGCTGTAGTCGGTGCCCCGCAGACTGTGAGGAGACCGCTCTCCTTTTTGTAGCGCTTCCTTCTCCGTCCAGCTCGTTGGCTACAGAGTACTGGCGTAACCGTTCGACATAGGCTTCCCAGTCCTCACCCTCTGAGAACTTCTCCAGGATGTCCAGTTTGCTGCATCTTTGCATTGGATTCATGTACTCGTCGCCAGTTGTTATGTTGCTAATACAGATGAGACTGCACACAGGGAGGTTAAAGTAACAGTGACCTCAGTCTTTATTAAGACACTCCAGAGTGAGGAACACGCCTTAGGGGCCGGCTTATATACAGTGCTCCCAAGGAATGCTGGGATCCCTTGGGACTTCAGGGGATGCACTCCCTGGTGGCGGAACATGGGAGTGCATGCTTTACAGATACACAATAGTTAGTATACATGGTCTACGTATATGACATCACTTCCCCCCCCCCCCCAAGTCTTTAATGCAAATTGACTTGTACATTGACAGTGACCTGGGCTTTGCTCTTTCTGGTTGATCATTGGAGGGTCGCTTCTAGTTTGGGTGGGTTGGTAGTGAGATTTGTTGCCAGTGGAGGTTACAGTAGTTTCTGGTTTAGTCCTTGACTACTGCATTCTTCGCCTGCCGCCAGCCCCCCCCCCCCCCCCATATGCACACACAGAGATCATGCTAATGGCCTGTTGCATGCAAGTTGCATTCAAGTTCATCACATAGGTTTTACATTTACATATTGGTACATTTGTTGGGTGGATTACAGTTGCGTTTCTTTTTGTGTGGTACATTTACATCAGTACAGATATCTCAGTACAAGTACACAAGGACAGTCAATTTCCAGCATGGCTGGATGAGATCCAGGTCATCTGGTGGCGGTGCAGTGACCCATGCTAGTGGGTCTGTGGGTGAGGTGAGCTCATTTTGCTCGAGTTGCCGGAGATCGGGGCTCTTGTTGTTACTCCTAATGTCGGGCAAGCCCAAAGATAGCTGATGTGTCTGTGACCTCCCTGTCTCTTTCGTTTGCACATTGTCGCTGCTGCTCCCTAGGAAGTGGTCCGAGCGAGTGAGTGTTTCGTCTAAGTGATGGTGGGGCTGCCTCGTCTTGTCTAGCAGTTCGCAGGGGACTGCTGACTCGCTTTACTTGAGGGCACCGTTTTGAGCACTCTTTAGTTTGGGATCCTGGCTGGTCCAGGTCCCGTTCGGAGGAGCCGTTGCGGGTGACCCTTCGCTCTTGGTCATTGCCGTGGTGGCGAGTGTGTTTGTGGGCTTCACCTTTTCCACCCGTGTGGTGGGCGACGGTAGCTGACTGCGAGCATAGGCGCAGTTTACTGTTTCTGGCCCGTGGCGGTTCATGCCATCGGGTGCCTGCAATGTTAAACCGATCTGAGGCAGGGTATCGCTAATGGTGCCTCTGCTCTCCGGGGATTGTTTACTCTGCGGCTTGTCTACTTCTGTCAGCTGTGGGGACACTTTATGTTACATCGTTCTGGTCCCTGTGATGCAGGATAGCCCGCTGGACCTGTACACGACCGTTAGGTGTTCGCCCGTTACATTGGCTGATTGCAATTTGCACCCGACATCGCTCAACAACATTTTGCTCGTTACAGCTGGACTTTTACATTGGTTACCAATTTCAAGCAGTTCAGTCAAAAATTACGGGTTGCTGGCCTCCTTTTAAAATGGTCTTACTACTTTTACCCCAGTTGTCTTCCTTGCGTGGAACCATGTGTCGTTGCTCCATTCGCGTTGCACCTCGTGGTTTGGACGCCATCTTTTCCCTGTCCGTGATGTTCGACTGCCGCGATCTTCTTTCCCAGGGATTCTGCCACTGAAACTGGGAAGGCCCCCTCGGATCCAATCTTCCTCCCCAGAAGTCCTGCCACTGAAACCGGGAAGGTGTGTTCGGGTCGTCTTGGCCGGATCATCGCCACGCAGTCTTGATGAGCGGTCTGTGCCTCAGGGGCTGCACGGATCTGCTCTCCAGTGCCTGGTCCAACCGAAGGTGGGGGCTTGCTCTGCCTCTGAGCACAGGAGACGTCGATCGCTGGAGGGATGCAATCTTCCCAATTTCAATGAATCTTCCCCATCCATCTTCCAAGTAGCGTTGGTCCATCACCTGAAACAATCCACAATGATAAATTGTGCACCGCGCCATCATGGGATACACTTACATCCGCACTACCAACAACTGATATCAGTTCCTTGGTGTAGGTGTGCAGTTTTGCCTGAACCAGGACCAGCTTGAGTCGTTCAGCTTGATTGTTCTATAGCCTCTCAAAGGCTTCCTGTCTCATTACTGACTGACTCGTCCCCGAGTCCACTTCCATGAAAACGCCATTTATCTCGACTTCCATTATCACTGGAGGACAATCTGTGGTGCAGGTATATACTCCATACACTTCGTCCTGGGACTGAGCTGTCTCTCTAGCCATCTCCTCGTAAACCGCTCTGGATTCACAGCCATCTGCTGACTCCTCTTCCATGTGGTGAGTCACAGCTCTTTTGCATGTTCGCTGGAGATGGCCCTTTGTGCTGCAGCCTTTGCACACATAGTCTCTGAACCGACACTGATGAGCTCTGTGATTACCTCCGCAACGCCAGCATGGGGCTACTCGACTTACTTTTGCACTCCTCAGCGGACACGGGGGGCCTGTACGTTCTGCCTTGGGCAGTTTCACGTTCAACAGCTCTGCCTGTGAAAGACGCCATTCTATTTACAGTACTTGCCGGGTTTGAGTCCTGAGAGTGAGTCATCATCTGCTTGGAGCTGCAGCTTGAGGTCATGAACGCCTGGCTGATGCTGATGGCCTTCTGCAGAGTGGCGGTGGTTTCAGCAGACAGTAGCCTGTGAAGAAGGGCCTCGTGATCGATGCCAATTACGAAGACATCCCGCAACGCATCGGCGAGGGATGCGCCGAATTCACACGGTCCTGCCAGCCTCCTGAGGTCGACAGCGTACTTCGCGATTTCCTGGCCCTCGAGGCGGCGGTGTGTATAAAATCAATGCTTGGCCGTAAGGATGATCTCCTTCAATTAGCACTTTCAGCTCCTCATATGACTTGGTAGTTGTTTTCTCTGGTGCAAGCAAGACCCTGTCGAGGACTAGTTGTGGGCTCACGGTCTACGACAACAGGATAGCTCTGCGCTTACATGCCAGCGTGGCCGGATCATCGCCTACCAGATCATTGGCTATGAAATATTGGTCGAGCCGCTCCGTAAAGGCTTCCCAATCTTCACCCTCTGAGAAATTTTCTAATGCACCAACGTTAGTCATTTTTGCGTGAAAGTTTGTAATCTTGTCGGCAATTGTTATGTCTTTAATACTCTTATGAATGACTCCACGAGGTCTAGCATTGTACTTGAGTTGTTGTGATCTTGGTCCCATTTATTGTAACTCCAAAGTGAGGCACAAGCATGGTGGGCAGCCTTTTTGTACTGGACCCTGCACACCTATGCAGGTAACCCTCAGGTCTCCCACCGCAGTGCCATCTGGCGGTACACCTTGTGTGACTATACAGTTAGTATACATGGTAATAAGAAATAGGAGCAGGAATAGACCATACGGCCTCTCGAGCCTGCTCCGCCATTCAATACGATCATGGCTGATCTGATCATGGACTCAGGTCCACTTCCCTGCCCGCTCCCCATAATCCCTTATTCCCTTATCGGTTAAGAAACTGTCTATTTCTGTCAAATATATTCAATGTCCCAACTTCCGCAGCTCCCTGAGGCAGCGAATTCCTGAGATCCACAACCCTCAGAAGAAATTTCTCCTCATCTCAGTTTTAAATGGGCAGCCCCTTATTCTAATATTATGCCCTCTAGTTCTAGTGGAAACATCCTCTCTGCATCCACCTTGTCAAGCCCCCTCATAATCTTATACGTTTCGATAAGATCACCTCTCATTCTTCTGAATTCCAATGAGTAGAGGCCCAACCTATTCAACCTTTCCTCATAGGTCAACCCCCTTATCTCTGGAATCAACCTAGAGAACCTTCTCTGAACTGCCACCAAAGCAAGTATATCCGTTCGTAAATATGGAAACCAAAACTACACGCAATATTCCAGGTGTGGCCTCACCAATACCCTGCATAACTGTAGTAAGACTTCCCTGCTTTTATACTCCATCCGCTTTGCAATAAAGGCCAAGATTCCATTGGCTTTCCTGATCACTTGCTGTGCCTGCATACTGTCCTTCTGTGTTTCATGCACAAGTACCCCCGCTGTACTGCAGCACTTTGCAATCTTTCTCCATTTAAATACTAACTTGCTCTTTGATTTTTTTTCTGCCAAAGTGCATGACCTCACACTTTCCAACATAATACTCCATCTGCCAAATTTTTTCCCACTCAGCCTATCTATGTCCTTTTGCAGATTTTTTGTGTCCTCCTCACACATTGCTTTTCCTCCCATCTTTGTATCATCAGCAGACTTGGCTACGTTACACTAAGTCCCTTCTTCCAAGTCGTTAATATAGATTGAAAATAGTTGGGGTCCCAGCACTGATCCCTGCGGCACCCCACTAGTTACTGATTGCCAACCCAAGAATGAACCATTTATCCTGACTCTCTCTGTTTTCTGTTCATTAGCCAATCTTCTATCCATGCTAATATATCACCCCCAACCCTGTGAACTTTTATCTTGTGCTTGTAGACATCTTTATGATGGTAGACAAGCAATGGCTAGCACTTAAAGAATTAATAATTTGCAACAAATATGCATTTCTTTTAAGGCACAAAAACCACACAGGAAAAGTGGCCCAACCGTGGCTAACAAGAGAAGTTAAAAGATAGTATTAGATCAAAGAAAGAGGCTTATAATGTTGCCAAAAAGAGCAGTAAGCCTGAGGATTGGGAGGATTTTAGAATTCAGCAAAGGAGGTCCAAGAAATTGATAAAGGGAAAATAGAATATGAGAGTAAATTAGCGAGAGACACAAAAACAGACTGTAAAAGCTTCTTTAGGAATGTAAAAAAGAAAAGATTAGTGAAAATAAATGTGGGTCCCTTACAGTCTGAGACAGGAGAAATTATAATGGGAATAATGAAATGGCAGAGAAATTAAACAAATACTTTGTATCTGTCTTCACGGAAGAAGACGCAAAAGCCTCCCGGAAATAGTGGAGAACCAAGGATCTAGCGAGAATGAGGAATTGAAAGAAATGAGTATTCGTAAAAGAATAGTACTGGAGAAATTAATGGGACTGAAAGCCGATAAATCCCCTAGACCTGATGGCCTACATCTTAGGATTTTGAAAGAGGTGGCTCTAGAAATAGTGGATGCATTGGTTGTCATCTTCCAAAATTCCATCGATTTCTCGAACGGTTCCCGCGGATCGGAAAGTAGCAAATGTCACCCCACTATTTAAAAAAGGAGGGAGAGAGAAAACAGTTAACTACAGACCAGTTAGCCTGACATCAGTAGTAGAGAACATGTTAGAATTTATTATTAAGGACATGGTAACAGGGCACTTAGAAAATAACAGTAGTGCTACTTTCCGATCCGCGGGAACCGTTCGAGAAATCGATGGAATTTTGGAAGATGACAATCAATGCATCCACTATTTCTAGAGCCACCTCTTTCAAAATCCTAACATGTAGGCCATCAGGTCTAGGGGATTTATCGGCTTTCAGTCCCATTAATTTCTCCAGTACTATTCTTTTACGAATACTCATTTCTTTCAATTCCTCATTCTCGCTAGATCCTTGGTTCTCCACTATTTCCGGGAGGCTTTTGCGTCTTCTTCCGTGAAGGCAGAGTCAACACGGATTTCTGAAAGGGAAATCATGTTTGTCAAATTTGTTTTTTGAGGTTGTAACTAGCAAAATAGATAAAGGGGAACCAGTGGATGTGGTGTATTTGGAATTTCAGAAGGCATTCGATTAGGTGCCACAAAAGAGGTTATGAACAAAAATTCGGGCTCATGGGATTGTGGGTAATAGCATGGATTGAGGATTGTTTAACGGACAGAAAACAGAGTAGGAATAAACGGGTCATTTTTGGGTTGGCAGACTGTAACTAGTGGGGTACGGCAAGGATCAGTGTTTGGGCCTCAGCTATTCGCAATTTATATCAATGATTTGGATGAGGGGACCAAATGTAATATATCCATGTTTGCTGATGATACAATGTTGGGTGGGAATGTAAGTTGTGAGGAGGATGCAAAGAGGCCTCCAGGGGATATAGACAGGCGAAGTGAGTGGGCATGAACATGCCAAATGGAATATAATGTGGAGAAATGTGAAATTATCCACTTTGGTAGGAAAAAAAGAAAAGCAGAGTATTTTTTTTAAACTGTGAGAGATTGGGAAATGTTGTTGTTCAGAGGGACCTGGGTATTGTTGTACATGAATCACTGAAAGTTAACATACAGTTACAGCAAGCAATTAAGAAAGCAACTTGTATGTTGGCCTTAAGAGAATTTGAGTATAAGTGTCATGGGGCTAGACTTTCCTTTTCATTTTCAGCGGTTTTCTCGGTGATACTGCTCTTTTTAGCGGAAAATCATCTGCCGAAAGTTTCCACTTTTTTTTTAAAGAGTTCTGCCAACATTTTCAAAATACCGCTGGGTGTGGACCGTTCATGTGCAGCAGCGAAAAAACTACCACCGTCCAAGTTTTGCCTCAGCGGTGACCCGTCGGTAGATCAAAAAAACCACCCACGAAAAGCTGTCGGAACAGGGCGGTAGGTAGGTACCCTGCAAAGAAAGGTAAGTTAAAGGTTTGTTTAGAATTATTTTTAAATTATTTCACGACGATTAAGTTAAAAAGAATCTTGAGAATGTTTTCTAAATTTTAATTTTTTTGCCCAACCGCAACCTCGGTCTAAACTTGAGTACTTACTGCTCATTCTAGTTAAGAACCGCCCATTTTGCCCAGGATCGCATTTAACCGCCGAGAATCTGTGTAAGATCCATTTTCTCGCCAGGCGGTATTTTTTCCCTTTATGGAATTTTTCGCTAGCGTTATTTGAAGAATCTTAGTGGTCTTTGAGGCCGGCGATCCGGCGGTGGGGGGCTTTGGGGAAAGTCTAACCCATGGGGCTAGAATTTGCATTTAGACCTCCTGTTTACCACCCAAGTATCGCCAGCGGTAATTTCAGCATTCAAATACCGCTGGCGTTGCTGGAAACCGCCTGCCCAAATACCACCCAAAATTCACCCCCAGCACGAAATTTATCTAACCACCCGTTTTTACCGCCCACTACTGCTGGAGAAATGTATCGCCAATTTTTCAAAGACTGGCCTCATGACTCCATCTTTGAAAATCGATTTTTTTTTTCAGGAAAAGGCTGTGTCAAGTTGCCATCAGCCTAAAGTTGATTTGTGAGTGATTTCTGGAGTTGTTTATAAGGGATTTTGATTATATTTAGGATTAGAAACATAGAAACATAGAAAATAGGAGCAGTAGTAGACCATTCGGCCCTTTTGAATCTGTACCGCCATTCAATATGATCATGGCTGATCCTTTATCTCAACACCATATTCCTGCTTTTTCCCCATACCCCTTGATGCCTTTTGTTTCTAGAAACTTATCCATCTTCATCTTAAATATATTCAGTGACTTGGCTTCCACAGTCTTCTATGGTAGAGAATTCCACAGGTTCACCACCCTCTGAGTGAAAACATTTCTCCTCATCTCGGTCCTAAATTTCCTACCCCGTATCCTGAGACTGTGACCCCTTGTTCTAGACTTTCCATCCAGGGGAAACATCCTCCCCACATCCAGTTTATCCAACCCAGTCAGAATTTTATACGTTTCAATGAGATCCCCTCTCATTCTTCTAAACTCTAGTGAATACAGGCCTAGTCGACCCAATCTCTCCTCACGACAGTCCTGCCATCCCAGGAATCAGTCTGGTGAACCTTCGCTGCACTCCCTCGATGGCAAGTATATCCTTTCTTAGGTAAGGAGACCAAAACTGCACACACTACACCAAGGCCCTATATAACTGTAGTAAGACATTTTTGCTCCTGTACTCAAATCCTCTTGCAATGAAGGCCAACATACCATTTGCCTTTCTAACTGCTTGCTGTACCTGCATGTTTTCTTTCAATGATTGGTGTACAAGGACACCCAGGCCCCTCTGTCCATCAACACTTTCCAAGCCATCACCATTTAAATAATACTTTGTCCTTATGTTTTTCCTGTCAAAGTGGATAACTTCACATTTATCCATGTTGTACTGCATCTGCCATGTGTTTGCCCACTCACACAACCTATCTAAATCGCCTTGCAGCGTCTTTGTATCCTCCTCACAACTCACAATCCCACCTAGTTTTGTGTCGTCAGCAAACTTGGAAATGTTACATTTGGTTCCCTCATCCAAATCACTTATATATATTGTGACTAGCTGGGGCCTAAGCACTGATCCCTGTGGTACCCCACTAGTCACTGCCCGCCACCCTGAAAAAGACCCGTTTATTCCTACTCTCTGTTTCCTGCCAGTTAACCAATTTTCAATCCATGCCAATACATTACCCCCAATCCTGTGTGCTTTAATTTTGCACACTAACCTCTTATGTGGGACTTTATCAAAGGCCTTCTGAAAATCCAAATACACTACATCCACTGGTTCTCTCTTATCTATTCTATCAGTTACATCCTCAAAAAACTCCAATAGGTTTGTCAAACTTGATTTTCTTTTCATAAATCCATGTTGACTTTGTCTAATCCCGTTGATATTATCTAAGTGTACCGTTATCACATCCTTTATAAAAGACTCCAGCATTTTCCTAGCCTGGGTTTTTATCTGGTTTTTGCCTCTCCCAGGAGATCACTTGGCTCTGGTTGGGGTGGAGTGTAGAATGTTTCAGTAGAAGGGGTGTCGCAGTTGTGAGGCGGACTGATTGGGCTGGGTGCTCTTTGCCTTTCTGTTATTGTTCATAGGTTTATATGTAATCTTTAGGGCTGCTGACCAAGGGCCGTGCGGCTCTTTGTTGGCCGCGTGGACACGATGGGTCGAAATGGCCTCCTTCTGCACTGTAGATTTCTGTTTCTATTTTCCCTACTACTGATGTCAGGCTAACTGGTCTGTAGTTCCCCGTTATAATAGCATTGACGTTAATTCAAACAAATCTTGTGGACATCTGAACATTATTGAGTACTTTAAACGAAATGGGGCCTGTACTTTCAGTGCCAATATTGCTAACTACTTACATGATGCACAATAGAGCTGGAAGAAGGTTCGTTGAAGAGTACTCAGTGCACAATCAAATAGGACGCAGACTCTTGAGGAGGATGAAGAGAAGGCCTTACCGTCAACAAAATTACAAGGATCACCGCTTGTACCTGCCCCTGACCAATACGCAGTGCATTAGAAGGCTGCACTTCAGAAAATAGGTCATCACTGAGATATGTCTGCCTATTAAACATAGAAACGTAGAAAATACGTGCAGGAGCAGGCCATTTGGCCCTTTGAGGCTGCACCACCATTCAATATGATCATGGCTGATCTTGCAACTTCAGTATCCCATTCCTGCTTTCTCTCCATACCCCATGATCCCTTTAGCCGTAAGAGCCACATCTAACTCCCTTTTGAATATATCTAACGAACTGGTCTCAGCAACTTTGTGGTAGAGAATTCCACAGGTTCACAATTCTCTGAGTGAAGAAGTTTCTCCTCATCTCGGTCCTAAATGACTTACCCCTTATCCTTAGACTGTGACCCCTGGTTCTGGACTTCCCCAACATCGGGAACATTCTTCCTTTAAATAAAAACCAAAGCCCTCTCACTCTGTGCCTCCCTGGTCATTGGAAAGTTAATAAAATCCATCCTGTGTGCGTAAAGTGCATCAGTTACCATGACACCCAGGTCTCGTTGCACCTTCCCGTGCCACCAACCCCCGCCCCCCCCCCGGCCCCCGGACACAACAGGGGAAGCCTTGTGGTGCTTTAGCAACTGCAAAACTGATACGTCAGCAGCTCATAAATGAACGCTTTGCTTGAACGTTGTTACGTTTCACCCTTGTAAAGCCATGTATGTAACCCTGACAATGATTGTTACCCCTCATTTTCCAAAAGTGAGAGACACTGCACAGAATGGTTCAGTTGAATAATAATTTTTTATAAATGTTGAAATTTGAAAATCGAAATTTAACAAGTTTAAATAAAATAAAATAATAAAAAATAATTTTTCAATTAAATATTTACAAACCAAACATTGTCAACAACAACAACAACAATCAGTAAAAACAACACTCCCCCTGCCCCCTCCAAGGATTCTACCTGCGGCCACCTTTCCCAACGCCTTTCCTCCTGGCACTGCCCATGTCGGGACCAGGACGTCGTGCAACAGAGCACCTCGAGCGCAGATGGGGGGAGGTGGTGTGACAATGACAGCGCTATGTGTGGGGGGGTCTGGAGAAGCGGGGAGTGTTGAGGACCCGTCTTCATAGCCGGAAGAAAGTACTTCCTCCTGACGATCAGGTGCTGTCGCCATTGGTCATATGGCACCTTGGGGTGCGGTGCCAGATCCCAAGACCATCAATTGCCGCATGGCATTGTCGGACTGGTTGTTCTCATTCACCGCCGCAATCAGCTGTGCCACGTCCTCTGATTGACAGGCTGCTAATGTGGCGATGTTGTCGGACAACCCACCAATGGCCTGGAGGAGTTCTCGACCCACATTGATGGTCACCCTAGATAGTCCCACCATGTCCAGGTTCGCACCTGCCTGTCGTATAGCGTTCACGCCTTGCCGGATCAGCCGCCGTGGATTCAGCATGGGGCTTGGAACACTGGGTTGCTGCATGTCGCTTGGTCCCGCTTCCTCAGACCGGAATCCAGGAAAATTGGATTCAGATGAGGAAATAATGCGTGACACCAAGCTTTAAATAAGATTCGGGCGGTGGCACTCTAAATGCTAATTCTAGCCCATGATGTCTTACTGTAATTATATTATGCCCTGGAGAGACCACACCTGGAGTATTGTTTTAGTCTCCTTACTCAAGGAAGGATTTACTTGCCATAGAGGGAGTGCAATGAAGGTTCACCAGACTGATTCCTGGGATAGGGGGATTGTCCTATGAGGAGAAATTTAGTAGACTAGGCCTATATTCCATAGAGTTTAGAAGAATGAGACGTGATCTAATTGAAACATATAAAATTCTTAAGGTGCTTGACGGGGTTAATGCTGAGATGTCTCCCCTGGCTGGGGAATCTAGAACCATGTGTCACAGTCTCAAAATAAGTTGTTGGCCATTTAGGACTGAGATGAGAGGTTTCTTCGCTCAGAGGGGCTACGTGGGCCATTCAAAATACAGCGCCTATGTCATTTTTACATTGGATAAACAAGCAAGCTGCCTGCACGGGTTCCCTAGAGAGCTACATGGCTGAGCAGCTTACGGAATATTGGGGATAGGATATGGGCAACTGAGTTTGGAGCACGTTATGGAGGGTAGAGAATGGGAGATTAGCAAGGAGGGCAATGGAGAAATCTGGTCTAGGGTGACAAAATGGAAATCATGATAATCTGAATGCATTCAAGTATAAGGACATTTTGTTAGCGTTGGTGTTTTCTCAGAAGAATCACTCAACACTCAGAGTCGGTTCCAATGCCGTCGCGGTCTTTATTACGCTTAGCGGGGAGGAAATCTCAGAACTGTATCCAGGTTTCTCTCCACAGAACAAAGGGTTACATGCACCTTTATATGTTTCACAACAGTTACAAACAGTTTACTACAGCTACACAGCCCATCACGGCTGGACACAAGCCAATCACAACGATTATAGATTACATATAGGTTCTTTTAACCCAATAGAATTCCCCTAGTGTCTCGGGAACTATATGTTCGGTTATTGTCAGCTTGGGCTGGTTGATGACTTTACTATAGGAGATAGGTTCTCTCCCTAGTTCTTTCATCTGGGAGAAATAATTGGTTTATAACCTTGTTTACAGGAGATGGTTTCCCTCTTATCTTTCTTCCTGGGGAATTAATTGGTTTATGGCCTTGTTCACAGGGGATGGTTTTCCTCTTATCTCTTTCTTCTTGCATCCAAGGCATTCCTATAGTGGGCCTCACAGGGTTATTGCTCGGTCATTGAACATTCAACAGTTCACAGCTTGACTACCTGATTTCCCATCATGCCTGGGCAGCCATTTTATGTGTGGCCACTTTAAACTTGTATGCGTTT
This sequence comes from Pristiophorus japonicus, assembly GCF_044704955.1. Taxonomy (NCBI): domain Eukaryota; kingdom Metazoa; phylum Chordata; class Chondrichthyes; family Pristiophoridae; genus Pristiophorus; species Pristiophorus japonicus. The sequence continues at coordinate 114,756,995 of NC_091979.1, forward strand.
AGATATATCTAGCAGGTGCCTAATGCCGAGTGTTCTGGTATATTCTAAAGGTGCCTACCTCCTGCAACAAAAATCATGAAACCAAAATGATTTCGCATTCTGCAATATTACATTCTGCTTACCAAGACAGGAAAAGTTGTATAGGAACCTCTTGGATGCTTTGGATCAACACAGGTCATGACTAATGAAAATGCAGATAGTGCTGCTGTAGTTTTGCATCCTGGTTGAGGAGGACTCTAGCGATGACTTTCCCAGTGGTTGATAGCAGGGAGATTCCTCTGTAGTTACCGCAATCGGACCTGTCCCCTTTTTTAAAGATGGTCACGATCCCTGCATCTCTAAGATCTCCTGGCATGCTCTCCTCCCTCCAGATGAGAGAGATGAGGTTGTGTATTCGCGCCAGTAATGCCTCTCCGCCATACTTCAGTGCCTCAGCAGGGATTCCATCCGCTCTCGTAACCTTGTTTTTTAGCTGTCTTATAGCCTTTTCTACCTCATGCAGTGTTGGGGTCTCACTGAGGTGGTGGCGGGTAGCATGCTGCGGGATGGAGTCGAGAACACGCGAGTCAAAGGCAGAATCTCGGTTGAGGAGATCTTCGAAGTGTTCCTTCCAGCGGGCCCTGACTGCCTCACTGTCCTTGATGAGTGTTTCCCTGTTCTTGGCCAGGAGTGGGGTGGGGCCTTGGGAGTTTGGTCCGTATGTGGCCTTGACTGCGGTGAAGAATCCTCGCACATCATGGCTGTCAGCCAGCTGCTGTATCTCCTGTGCTTTCATCAGAACATAAGAACATAAGAATTAGGAACAGGAGTAGGCCACCTAGCCCCTCGAGCCTGCTCCGCCATTCAACAAGATCATGGCTGATCTGGCCGTGGACTCAGCTCCACTTACCCGCCCGCTCCCCGTAACCCTGAATTCCCTTATTGGTTAAAAATCTATCTATCTGTGACTTGAATACATTCAATGAGCTAGCCTCAACTGCTTCCTTGGGCAGAGAATTCCACAGATTCACAACCCTCTGGGAGAAGAAATTCCTTCTCAACTCGGTTTTAAATTGGCTCCCCCGTATTTTGAGGCTGTGCCCCCTAGTTCTAGTCTCCCCGACCAGTGGAAACAACCTCACTGCCTCTATCTTGTCTATCCCTTTCATTATTTTAAATGTTTCTATCAGATCACCCCTCATCCTTCTGAACTCCAACGAGTAAAGACCCAGTCTACTCAATCTATCATCATAAGGTAACCCCTCATCTCCGGAATCAACCTAGTGAATCGTCTCTGTACCCCCTCCAAAGCTAGTATATCCTTCCTTAAGTAAGGTGACCAAAACTGCACGCAGTACTCTAGGTGCGGCCTCACCAATACCCTATACAGTTGCAGAAGGACCTCCCTGCTTTTGTACTCCATCCCTCTCGCAATGAAGGCCAACATTCCATTCGCCATTCTGATTACCTGCTGCACCTGCAAACTAACTTTTTGGGATTCATGCACAAGGATGTTCCATGTTTTTATTGAGTGCACAAGGTTGCAGCCCCTGTTCCATTATTTGAAGGGGCTGCTCCTGAAATTCTGGCTGCACTTCAGTCCCACTCTCCTGATCTTTGGGCACCCTGTGCGGAGGGGAGCGGGTAGGTCCGAAGGCCTCCTCGTAGGACTGCTCCTGGGCACGGCCAAGGGTGCCATCAGCCGGTCCAGGCAGCGGGCGGTCGAGGGGGTCGTTCAACCTGACTGCCTGCCTCTCTTCCGCTCTTACATCCGGTCCAGGGTGTCCTTGGAGATGGAGCACGCGGTGTCCACCGGTACGCTCGCGGCCTTCCGCGAGAGGTGGGCACCGGAGGGACTGGAGTGCATCATCACGCCCGGCAACCAAATTTTAATTTGATTTTACGTTTTAAAGTTTAATTTGTTTTAATTGCCGGTGTTTTTAGTGTCCCCTTCCCTTTTATAGGGGGCACGGGAAAAATTGTGATTTTAGTGCCCAAAAAAAAAACCCAAAAAACCCCCAAAAAAACCAAAAAAAGGAAAAAAAGGGTCTTGTAAATGTCTGGTGTGTCACCCAGGTCGGGTGGCACGGTTTAATGTGTTTTGTTTTGCAGATAAACTCCAAAAAGAGTTTCATGCACAAGGACCCCCAGGTCCCTCTGCACCACAGCATGTTGTAATTTCTCCCCATTCAAATAATATTCCCTTTTACTGTTTTTTTTCCCCAAGGTGGATGACCTCACATTTTCCGACATTGTATTCCATCTGCCAAACCTTAGCCCATTCGCTTAACCTATCTAAATCTCGTTGCAGCCTCTCTGTGTCCTCTATACAACCCGCTTTCCCACTAATCTTTGTGTCATCTGCAAATTTTGTTACACTACACTCTGTTCCCTCTTCCAGGTCATCTATGTATATTGTAAACAGTTGTGGTCAGAGCACCGATCCCTGTGGCACACCACTAACCATCGATTTCCAACCCGAAAAGGACCCATTTATCCCGACTCTCTGCTTTCTGTTCGCCAGCCAATTCTCTATCCATGCTAATACATTTCCTCTGACTCCGCGTACCTTTATCTTCTGCAGTAACCTTTTGTGTGGCACCTTATCGAATGCCTTTTGGAAATCTAAATACACCACATCCATCGGTACACCTCTATCCACCATGCTCGTTATATCCTCAAAGAATTCCAGTAAATTAGTTAAACTTGATTCCCCCTTCATGAATCCATGTTGTGTCTGCTTGATTGCACTATTCCTATCTAGATGTCCCGCTATTTCTTCCTTAATGATAGTTTCAAGCATTTCCCCCACTACAGATGTTAAACTAACCGGCCTATAGTTACCTGCCTTTTGTCTGCCCCCTTTTTTAAACAGAGTCATTACATTAGCTGCTTTCCAATCCGCTGGTACCTCCCCAGAGTCCAGAGAATTTTGGTAGATTATAATGAATGCATCTGCTATAACTTCCGCCATCTCTTTTAATACCCTGGGATGCATTTCATCAGGACCAGGGGACTTGTCTACCTTGAGTCCCATTAGCCTGTCCAGCACTAACCCCCTAGTGATAGTGATTGTCTCAAGGTCCTCCCTTCCCACATTCCTGTGACCAGCAATTTTTGGCATGGTTTTTGTGTCTTCCACTGTGAAGACCGAAGCAAAATAATTGTTTAAGGTCTCAGCCATTTCCACATTTCCCATTATTAAATCCCCCTTCTTATCTTCTAAGGGACCAACATTTACTTTAGTCACTCTTTTCCTTTTTATATATCTCCATCCACCACCTGTTCCTTAGGTCCCGGGTTTTTTGTTGGACCTTAGCCTTTAGCCGTTTGTAATGCTGCTTTGCTGCTCCCGAGCTGGGTTGCTGTTTAAGGCTCAGAAATGCCCTGCGCTTGCAGTCTATTTACCGAGGCGTATAAAAGCATGGGCCTTATGCTAAACATTAGTAAGAAAAAGGTCCTCCACCAGCCTGTCCTCGCTGCACAGCACTGCCCCCCAAACATCAAGATTCACGGCGTGGCCCTGGGCAACGTGGACCACTTCCCCTATCTCGGGAGCAACCTATCAACAAGAGCAGGCATTGATGGGATCCAACACTGCCTCCAGTGTGCCAGTGCAGCCTTTAGCCGCCTGAGGAAAAGAATGTTTGACGATCAGTCCCTCAAAACTGTCACCAAGCTCATGGTCTACAAGGGCATAGTAATACCCGCCCTCCTGTATGGCTCAGAGACGTGGACCATGTACAGTAGACACCTCAAGTCGCTGGAGAAATACTACCAGCAATGTCTCCGCAAGATCCTGTAAATCCCTTGGGAGGACAGACGCACAAACATTAGCGTCCTCGGCCAGGCCAACATCCCCAGCATTGAAGCACTGACCACACTTGATCAGCTCCGCTGGGCAGGCCACAAAGTCCGCATGCCAGACACGAGAATCCCAAAGCAAGCGCTCTACTCTGAACTCGTCCACAGCAAACGAGCCAAAGGCAGGCAGAGGAAACGTTACAAGGACACCCTCAAAGCCTCCCTGATAAAGTGTAACATCCCCACTGACACTTAGGGCGGTCTATGGCCAAGGACTCCCAAGTGGAGGAAGTGCATTCGGGAGAGTGCTGAGCTCCTCGAGTATCGTCGCCGAGAGCATGCAGAAATCAAGCACAGGCAGTGGAAGGAGCGTGCGGCAAACCAGGCTCCCTGCCCACCCTTTCCCTCAATGACTATCTGTCCGATCTGTGACAGACTGTGGTTCTCGTATTGGACTGTACAGCCACCTAAGAACTCATGCTAAGAGTGGAAGCAAGTCTTCTTCGATTCTGAGGAAGACTTCTCGCCTATGATGATGAGTTTTGCATCCTATTGTAATGCCAGACTGTTCAAATCCAGGCAGGAAGGGAGTGAAAATACTGTGTTGGCAATCCTCGTGCTATAAAAAGCTACTCAGATTTCCTGAAATAATTGCCAAAATAAACTTCCTTTTTATGGAGACTTTTAAAGTAAGTGGGTTCATACAGAGCATTGGAACAAGCGGAAGAACAACTCTGTTTTAATGGAATAAAAAAGCTAATGCATTCTTGGGTTACTGCTGCTACATTGCGTTAAGACAACCAGATTTCTTCTCCGGTTAGTTTTAAGTGTTTCATTATCGCATTAGTATAATAACAATGAGATCTTATCCAAATCTATAGTAATTGCTTTAATGGCTTTTGTTATCAAAAGTAGCTTTGTTTTAACTGTAGTTATTCATTAAGTGCTTGCAACTGCTTTAGTTTAAAATTGCAGATGATTAATACTTCCATTTACAGATAAAGTACATTTCTTATATGTGGTGATCTTTTGTTATGCAAAGTAGTCAAAGCAAACATCTTAAATACTGTATCTGAATCTCACTGAAGGTCTCCCTGGAATGTTATGCAGTGCTTTTCTAAAGTGTGATTTAGAATGGCTTGAATAATCCTGCTATAAACTGATTGTTTAAGGTGGACTGCCTTGCTGGTTTGTTTATATTTTGAATTGTAACCAGAAGCATTTTGGCTTTGTATAAAATATGGATATAAAATTAACTGACTTGCTATCAATGAATGGATTTTATAATTTTGGTCCAGATTTGGGACTTCAGTTTCTGTGTATTCCTATTTCAAGCTCTATTGCTACTCTGACAATGCAAAGGCACCCACATCAAGGAAAATGGTGAAAAAACCTAATCCAAATAAGCAAATAATGTATCTGCTTTTTTAGATTACTGTCCCCTTGAATTTGCGTTTGCAACTTTTTATCTTAGAATTGTTTTATTTTGATAGATATTTCTCAGTACATGATTATTTAGTAGAGAACTATTCTTCTATAATTCCTTGTTTTTATTGACACTTGGGGACATAGGAACAGGAGTAGATCATTCAGTGCCTCGAACTGTTCTGCCATTCAATGAGATCATGGCTGATCTGCGATCTAACTCCATGGGCCCAAGTTTCCACATGATTTGCACCTGATTTTTAGGAGCAACTGGTGGAGAACGGACTATCTTAGAAATCACAATTCTCCACATTTTTTTTTCTGCAGTTCTAGTCAGGTAGAACAGTTCTACTTTGGAACAGAATTTTTTCTTTAAAAGGGGGCGTGTCCGGCCACTGACGCCTGATTTGAAAGTTTCCACAGTGAAAACGTACTCCAAACTAAAGTAGAATGGAGCAAGTGAAGATTTTTGTAGAACTGAAAAAACCTGTTCTACACATTAAAAAATCAGGCGCAGGTTACAAATTAGGCATCCAGAACGAGGTGGGGGGGGGGGGAGCAGGGTGGGGGGAAGGGATGTCATTAAATTCTATAATAAATCCTTATTTATACTTATACAAATATTATACAAATAAATCCAACCTGAATAAACATTTATAAGCAAAGAAAAGATTAAATAAACCATCTTCCTACCTGTGTGAAAGTGCTTCAGGCAGGCCTTTCGGGACCGAAGGCTGAACGGGCCGGCCCGAGACCTCGGGCAGGGCCCATTCCTAGCACCAGATTTACAGGTAGGTGGCGTTGGGTTGGGTCGGGTCGGGGAGGTTCGGTTCGGGTCGGGGGAGGGGGGGAGAGGGGGAGAGGGGGAGAGGGGGAGAGGGAGAGAGGGAGAGGGAGAGAGAGAGAGAGAGATGGGGGAGAGGGAGGAGGGAGGTCAGGTCGGATCCAGTCCGGGAGTCGGGTCGGGGGGCGGGAGCGCGGGTCGGGTTGGGTCCAGTCGGGGGGGGGGGCGGGGAGCGGGAACAGGAGCGCGGGTCGGGTCGGGTCCAGTCGGGGAGGCGGGAACAGGAGCGCGGGTCGGGTCCAGTCGGGGGAGCGGGAACAGGAGCGCGGGTCGGGTCCGGTCCAGTCGGGGGGGCGGGGAGCGGGAACAGGAGCGCGGGTCGGGTCGGGTCCAGTCGGGGGGGGCGGGGAGCGGGAACAGGAGCGCGGGTCGGGTCGGGTCAGTCGGGGGGGGGGGGGGGGGGGGGGGTGTCTGGTCTGGTCCGGAGGCAGGGGGAAGCGGGTGTCGGGTCTGGTCGGCGGCGGCGGGGGGGGGGGGAACAGGAGCTGGCCGTGGGAGGAGCCTTATTCACGCAGCCCCAGTGAGGCCATTCAGCCAGGGCTAGGGGCTGCGTGCTTCGGGCCCCTCCCACACAGTTCGGTGCCTGGAGCTACTGCACTTGCGTGCCCACTGTAGTGCGCATGTGCAGAGGTCCCGGCACTGTTTTCAGCGCAGGGACCTGGCTCCGCCCCCCCACAGCTCGTGCTGGCTGCGCCGAGGGCCAGAGGACCTGCAGATAGGTGGAGAATACCGAGGATTTTTTTAGGCGCACTTTGTGGCGCGAAAAACGGGCGTCCAGGTCGGGACTGCGCCGTTCTAGGTGCGTGTGGAAACTTGGGCCCCATATACCTGCCTTTGGCCCATATCCCTTAATACCTTTGGTTAACAAAATGCTATCAATCTCAGGTTTAAAATTAACAATTGATCTTGCATCAATTGCCATTTGCGGAAGAGAATTCCAATCTTTCCCCCCCCCCCCCCCCTTTGTGTGGAGAAGTGTTTGTATTTTTTCACTCATGAAAGGTCTGGCTCTAATTTATAGACTCTGCCCCCTAGTCCTAGAATCCCCAAACAGCGGAAATAGTTTCTCTATCTACCCTATCTATTCCTCTTAATATCCTGAAAACTTTGATCAGATCACCCCTTAACCTTCTAAATTTTAGGGAATACAACCCTAATTTGTGTAATTTCTCCTCGTATCTTAACCCTTAAAGTCCGGGTATCATTCTGGTAACATTCGGGTATCATCCTCCAAGGCCACATGTCTCCTTCCTCAGGTGTAGTGCCCAGAACTGCTCACAGTACTCCAGGTGTAGTCCAACCAGGGTTTTGTGTAGCTGCAGCATAAATTCCAACCCCTGGTATTCTAGTCCTCTAGATATAAAGGCCAGCATTCCATTAGCCAGTGAAACTTGTGATACCTCTATTTCTGCTAATTTAACCAGAAATTAAGCAGATTCTACGACAGTACTTTTCAGTTTTTTCTTGAACAAATTAATGGAACAAAAATTTGGGGGCCAAAATTGGTGAAGGGCAAGGACCGCCCAAGTCATCATCATCATCATCATCATAGGTGATCCCTCGTACCGAGGAGGACTTGCTTCCACACCAAAAAAGGATGATTTCACAGGTGTTTCATTGAAGGACATAATATTCCAGGTCCCGAACTACATATTGAAGGGTGGAAGATGCCTGTGCGTGGGTTTTTTTTAACATGTGGTGGCTGTTGCACACCAGCCACCACACGGGCTTGACCGAGCACGGTCTTGATCCAGTGGCAAGGATTAACCAAGATGACTGGAGACCAGCTCTGCTGCACGGACCTAGTGCGCACAAATATCTTAGTGTGGGCTGGCCCGTGCTGCCCCTGGGCCCTTGCCTCTTCTGGGCACCAAACCCGCGCCTCTCCAGGGCCCTGATCACATCGCTCCATGATCTCTTGCCACTCCTCCGCCCCGACCTTGTGTCAAGTGCCACCCAAAGGGCCGCCGAGATACCTGACTGTATTCTGGGTGGGGTTTTTGGCAAAAAGGTTCTTGAAAGAGCGGCCGGCGGCAAAAGAGGGACTTATGCTGTCAATCTGGGCAGCAGCGGGCGGGAGCTCTCATTCTCGGCGTCGTAGAATCTGCTTGCCGCCCAAGTGCCATCGAGTCTGACCCACGGACGGTCGAAGAGCTGCAAATAAAAAGCATCAAAAAATTGTTTTAAAACATCAGAAGACTTTCAGGGGACCACATCAAGGTAAGTCGCTGTAAAGAAAGAAATTAAAAATTGTTTACTAACCTTTTTTTTCAGCTCTTCATACCTACTGTTGGGGACAGACCAGAGTCCTCGCAGCGGTCCACCCCCGTTTCTGGCGCCGACTCGCGCCCGCACCAATCTGGCATCTCGGTGGACGGGAATCCACTTACGCCACTCGGCCATCCGGTGACATCAGCCGGCGGTTCTTGCCTCCCACCTGTTGCAGCCCAATTCAAAATTGGCACTGGGCGCAACTCGAGGAGGAATGTCGGTGACAGTGGGCGGTAAGGCCCTCAATTTCGGCCCCTAAGCCTTTTGAGGAGTGCAATAAAATGTCTGCAGTAAATTAATAAATGTGCTTCTACTTCATTGTCTTGAATTCAAGACAATCAATTGTGTATGACCCACTCCCTTCACCCACCATTGGTAGCTGTGCTTTGTTAGCTCGGCCCTACATTCCAGAATTACCTTCATAATCCTCTCTGCATTCACCTCCCTCTCCTTTTTAAGACTCTCCCTAAAACCCATCTCTTTGACCTCTTAGTCAAACCTCCTAATGTCTCCACTTTCTGCTCAGTGTCCATTGTTTATCTGATTGCATTTCTGTGAAGCACCTTGGGACATATGTTATATAAGTGCAAATTGTGATGAATTAGACTATTCTTCTCTCTTTCTCCCCCTTGCTCCCTCGCAACCAACACACACACACACATTGAATACTCAATACTTAAAGCTGTTTTAATATAAAATGGTAGCATGATAAATACAGAAAAGTATAACAGCACTGTGCTAATAGATGCTTCTGTTAATGATTATACAGGAAAAAAATTTTTTGTGTGTAATGTAAGTATTGAACAGTTAGTTAATAGTCAAATATTAAAATTTCACTAACTTTTGTCCTAGTCCATATTGTGTGTGAGTCACACTTTTAATGTACTGCTGGCCAATAAAACATGAGTACTTTAAGTAATGTTATTTTCTCTCAAATTATGTGTGCTTACATTCAATTGGTTAGTCCAAAAGGTGTCTGTAATGCTGTTTATTGTGGCTGATAGAAAGTATTAACAAAGCACCTGCAATCATGTCCCCTTTTGGCATTAACAGCCCACTGTAACTGTCTGCTGCCATCAGTAGGCACAGTTACCTTCCGAATATTTGTTCAGTATTCAGGCTTGAGGGCTGAATGGCTTACTCCTATTCCTGTGCTCCTAATATTCATCACTATTTTGTGATCCTATGTGTATTCATGAGCTAAGAAGATTAAGGGCTAGAAATTCGGGTATTTGCGATATTGCTGTTTTTTGGCAATAATTGCAGCGTTTTTTTTTACCATCGGTGTACCGCTGTAGCTGGACCTCGCAAAATTTGCCAAACGGTGACCAGTGATAGCGGTACATCCAGCGTTGCATAGCAGCATTTGTGTGCCGGAGCAGAAATTAGCGATGTTAAAAAAAAAAACGACCTTCTGCGCATGTGCACATTTCGCTCCTCCCCCCCCGCGCCACACACACACACACTTTTTTTTCTTCCTTCCCCCGATTCTGGTCAGCTGTCCGGATGCACCCATGCATGCGCAGTACATCCAGGGCTGAATCAGCTATTTTTCACACAGCAGCCACAATGCAAGGAAAGTTCAAAGGCAGAGAGCCAAAAAAAATTATGATGTGAATGAGGCCCTCATTTCAACTGTGCAGATAGTTGGGGGGATTTTAATCGGAGGGGTGGAAGTATTCTCCTCCCAGCTGTTCTAAGGCGTCTATGGACCAGTGTATCCGAGGAAGTTTCCTCAGTGGACGACATCAGGAAGGACCACAAGCAATGTCGCAAAAGGTTCAATGACCATTGCAGGGTCGTCAGAGTAAGTAATATTTTTATTGATGCACTCCTTCCTTACTTAAATTGTAAATCTGACACATGATGCTGTAGGTAAGCTTAGTGTTGCACCTTATTTGTCATGAATGATTGTTACACATTATTAAGACTGCTTTTTGACATCTTAAAAGATGTTTCTGCACTTCGATGTCTTCCTCATGAACTACATGCCATCAAACAGAGGACTGTATTAAATGCACACAGTATGGTATAATTGCTTTGAGGCTATCTGCGTGTGCCGCAAGAGCAGAAAGGCCCTCTGGTAACCATTCCAATTGTCATCTTTGCAGGAAAAGTTGTCCCACAACCGCTGGGAGCAGCAGCGCATGGGCGGCGGTTCCCCCCAGACACTGCCATTAATGGAGCTCGAGGAAAGAGTGGCAGCTCTGATCAGTGCCTCAGGAGAGGTCAACTACCTGTGGGGGTGCTGAGCCCTTGTTCGAAAGTGAGAGTAAGTCATGCAAAATCCCCGGGCTGGGTTGGGACAATGTCATGCAATGTCTGTGCGCTACATATATAATGGAGTAGCGCCGGTCCTTAAAATGAGCCTGTTATATGTGACCTTTCTTGTGCCACCCTGTCCCCTTCTCTACTGCTAATCACTCGTCTGTTGTTTTCTATTTCCAGATGAGGAGGCGCCACATCCTCCAATGGAAGCCTTCACCTCAGCCTATTATGTGAGGATGGAGGAGGGGGACAAGGAAGATGCCGAGGACAAGGAACCTCCACGGAAGAAGAAAACTGATGAAGCTCTTCCTCCACTTAGGGCCATCTTTGGCCAGAGACTCCCAGGTGTCAGTGGGGATGTTGCATTTTATCAAAGGGGCTTTGAGGGTGTCCTTGAAACGTTTCCTCTGCCCACCTGGGGCTCGCTTGCCGTGTAGGAGTTCAGAGTAGAGCACTTGCTTTGGGAGTCTTGTGTGAGGCATGTGGACAATGTGGCCTGCCCAACGGAGCTGGTCAAGTGTGGTCAGTGCTTCGATGCTGGGGATGTTGGCCTGATCGAGGACACTAACATTGTTGCATCTGTCCTCCCAGGGGATTTGCAAGATCTTGCGGAGACATCGTTGGTATTTCTCCAGCGATTTGAGATGTCTACTGTACTACTGTATATGGTCCATGTCTCTGAGCCATACAGGAGGGCAGGTATCACTACAGCCCTGTGGACCATGAGCTTGGTGCCAGATTTGAGGGCCTGATCTTCGAACACTCTCTTCCTCAGGTAGCCGAAAGCTGCACTGGAGGCAGTGTTGAACCTCGTCATCGATGTCTGCCCTTGCTGATAATAGGCTCCCGAGGTATGGAAAGTGGTCCACGGTGTCCAGGACCGCGCCGTGGATCTTGATGACTGGGGGCAGTGCTGTGTGGTGGGGTCAGGTTGGTCGAGGACCTTTGTCTTATGGACACTGCCACCCAACATAGTGTCATCCGCAAATTTGGAGATACTACATTTAATCCCCTCGTCTAAATCATTAATGTACAGTGTAAACAGCTGGGGCCCCAGCACAGAACCTTGCGGTACCCCACTAGTCACTGCCTGCCATTCTGAAAAGTATCCATTTACTCCTACTCTTGCTTCCTGTCTGACAACCAGTTCTCAATCCACGTCAGCACATTACCTCCAATCCCATGTGCTTTAACTTTGCACATTAATCTCTTGTGTGGGACCTTGTCGAAAGCCTTCTGAAAGTCCAAATATACCACATCAACTGGTTCTCCATTGTCCACTCTACTGGAAACATCCTCAAAAAATTCCAGAAGATTTGTCAAGCATGATTTCCCTTTCACAAATCCATGCTGACTTGGACCTATCATGTCACCTCTTTCCAAATGCGCTGCTATGACATCCTTAATAATTGATTCCATCATTTTACCCACTACTGAGGTCAGGTTGACCGGTCTATAATTCCCTGTTTTCTCTCTCCCTCCTTTTTTAAAAAGTGGGGTTACATTGGCTACCCTTCACTTGATAGGAACTGATCCAGAGTCTATGGAATGTTGGAAAATGACTGTCAATGCATCCGCTATTTCCAAGGCCACCTCCTTAAGTACTCTGGGATGCAGTTCATCAGGTCCTGGGGATTTATCGGCCTTCAATCCCATCAATTTCCCCAACACAATTTCCCGACTAATAAGGATTTCCCTCAGTTCCTCCTCCTTACTAGACCCTCTGACCCCTTTTATATCCGGAAGGTTGTTTGTGTCCTCCTTAGTGAATACCGAACCAAAGTACTTGTTCAATTGGTCTGCCATTTCTTTGTTCCCCGTTATGACTTCCCCTGATTCTGACTGCAGGGGACCTACGTTTGTCTTTACTAACCTTTTTCTCTTTACATATCTATAGAAACTTTTGCAATCCGTCTTAATGTTCCCTGCAAGCTGCTTCTCGTACTCCATTTTCCCTGACCTAATCAAACCCTTTGTCCTTCTCTGCTGAGTTCTAAATTTCTCCCAGTCCCCGGGTTCGCTGCTATTTCTGGCCAATTTGTATGCCACTTCCTTGGCTTTAATACTATCCCTGATTTCCCTTGATAGCCACGGTTGAGCCACCTTCCCTTTTTTATTTTTACGCCAGACAGGAATGTACAATTATTGTAGTTCATCCATGCGGTCTCTAAATGTCTGCCATTGCCCATCCACAGTCAACCCCTTAAATATCATTCGCCAATCTATCCTAGCCAATTCACGCCTCATACCTTCAAAGCTACCCTTCTTTAAGTTCTGGACCATGGTCTCTGAATTAACTGTTTCATTCTACATCCTAATGCAGAATTCCACCATATTATGGTCACTCTTCCCCAAGGGGCCTCGCACAACGAGATTGCTAATTAATCCTCTCTCATTACACAACACCCAGTCTAAGATGGCCTCCCCCCTAGTTGGTTCCTCGACATATTGGTCTAGAAAACCATCCCTTATGCACTCCAGGAAATCCTCCTCCACCGTATTGCTTCCAGTTTGGCTAGCCCAATCTATGTGCATATTAACCCATTATAACTGCTGCACCTTTATTGCATGCACCCCTAATTTCCTGTTTGATGCCCTCCCCAACATCACTACTACTGTTTGGAGGTCTGTACACAACTCCCACTATCGTTTTTTGCCCTTTGGTGTTCTGCAGCTCTACCCATATAGATTCCACATCATCCAAGCTAATATCTTTCCTAACTATTGCATTAATCTCCTCTTTAACCAGCAATGCTACCCCACCTCCTTTTCCTTTTATTCTATCCTTCCTGAATGTTGAATACCCCTGGATGTTGAGTTCCCAGCCCTGATCATCCTGGAGCCACGTCTCCGTAATCCCGATCACATCATATTTGTTAACATCTATTTGCACAGTTAATTCATCCACCTTATTACGGATACTCCTTGCATTAAGACACAAAGCCTTCAGGCTTGTTTTTTTAACACCCTTTGTCCTTTTAGAATTTTGCTGTACAGTGGCCCTTTTTGTTCTTTGCCTTGGGTTTCTCTGCCCTCCACTTTTCCTCATCTCCTTTCTGTCTTTTGCTTTTGTCTCCTTTTTGTTTCCCTCTGTCTCCCTGCATTGGTTCCCATCCCCTTGCCATATTAGTTTAACTCCTCCCCAACAGCACGAGCAAACACTCCCCCCAGGACATTGGTAGCCGGTCCTGCCCAGGTGTAGACCATCCGGTTTGTACTGGTCCCACCTCCCCCAGAACCGGTTCCAATGCCCCAGGAATTTGAATCCCTCCCTGCTGCACCACTGCTCAAGCCAAGTATTCATCTGCGCTATCCTGCAATTCCTACTCTGACTCGCACGTGGCACTGGTAGCAATCCCGAGATTACTACTTTTGAGGTCCTACTTTTTAATTTAGCTCCTAGCTCCTTAAATTCATTTCGTAGGACCTCATACCTTTTTTTTACCTATGTCGTTGGTACCAATGTGCACCACGACAACTGGCTGTTCTCCCTCCCTTTTTAGAATGTCCTGCACCCGCTCCGAGACATCCTTGACCCTTGCACCAGGGAGGCAACATACCTTCCTGGAGTCTCGGTTGCGGCCGCAGAAACGCCTATCTATTCTCCTCACAATTGAATCCCCTATCACTATCGCTCTCCCACTCTTTTTTCCTGCCCTCCTGTGCAACAGAGCCAGCCACGGTGCCATGAACTTGGCCCTCCCCTTGGCCCTCCCCTGCTGCCCTCCCCTGATGAGTCATCCCCCTCAACAGCACTCAAAGCAGTGTATCTGTATTGCAGAGGGATGACCACAGGGGACCCCTGCACTACCTTCCTTGCACTACTCTTCCTGCTGGTCTTCCATTCCCTAGCTGGCTGTGGATCCTTCTCCTGCGGTAAGACCAACTCGCTACACGTGCTACTCACGTCGTTCTCAGCATCATGGATGCTCCAGAGTTCATTTACTACCATGATGCGCTGAGTATGGTCGCAGACGATCTGTACGTTGAAGGAGTGGAATCCATTTTGGTTTCAGTAAACCTCTGGATCCTCTAAATGTGCTCGCAGGGTGATGTGCGTACAGTCAATGGCAGCCTGAACCTTGGGGAAGCCAGCAATTCATCCAAAACCTATAGTCCTCTTATTCTGTGCCTCCTTGGTCATTGGGAACTTTATAAAGTCCATCCTGCATGTGTACAGTGGAGTAGTCACCTGACAAATGCAGCAATGTGTTGTGTACTGCGAGATGGAGCATATGCCCCCTACTGATGCCTGAATGTGTAATGAGAAAGGACTAATTAGCAATCTAGTTGTGCGAGGCCCCTTGGGGAAGAGTGACCATAATATGGTAGAATTCTTTATTAAGATGGAGAGTGACACAGTTCATTCAGAGCCTAGGGTCCTGAACTTAAGGAAAGGTAACTTCGATGGTATGAGATGTGAATTAGCTAGAATAGACTGGCGAATGATATTAAAGGGTTGACGGTGGATAGGCAATGGCAGACATTTAAAGATCACATGGATGAACTTCAACAATTGTACATCCCTGTCTGGAGTAAAAATAAAACAGGGAAGGTGGCTCAACCGTGGCTAACAAGGGAAATTAAAGATTGTGTTAAATCCAAGGAAGAGGCATATAAATTGGCCAGAAAACCTGAGGACTGGGAGAATTTTATAATTTGGCAGAGGAGGGAATAGGGTTTAATTAGGAGGTGGGAAACAGAGTATGAGAGGAAGCATGCTGGGAACATAAAAACTGACTGCATAAGCTTCTATAGATATGTGAAGAGAAAAAGATAAGTGAAGACAAAAGTAGGTCCCTTGCAGTCAGATTCAGTTGAATTTATAATGGGGTACAAAGAAATGGCAAATCAGTTAAAGAAATACTTTGGTTCTGTCTTCATGAAGGAAGACACAAATTACCTTCCGGAAATACTAGGGGACCGAGGATCTAGTGGGAAGGAGGAACTGAAGGAAATCCTTATTAGGCGGGAAATTGTGTTAGGGAAATTGCTAGGATTGAAGGCCGATAAATCCCCGGGGCCTGATAGTCTGCATCCCAGAGTACTTAAGGAAGTAGCCCTAGAAATAGTGGATGCAATGCTGATCATTTTCCAACAGTCTATCGACTCTGGATCAGTTCCGATGGACTGGAGGCTAGCAAATGTAACACCACTTTTTAAGAAAGGAGGGAGAGAGAAAACGGGTAATTATCGACCAGTTAGCCTGACATCAGTAGTGGGAAAAATGTTGGAATCAATTATTAAGGATGAAATAGCAGCACATTTGGAAAGCAGTGATGGGATCGGTCCAAGTAAGCATGGATTTATGAAGGGGAAATCCTGCTTGATAAATCTTCTGGAATCTTTTGAGGATGTAACTGGTAGAGTGGACAAGGGAGGCCCAGTGGATGTGGTGTATTTGGACTTTGAAAAGGCTTTTGACAAGGTCCCACACAAGAGATTGGTGTGCAAAATTAAAGCACGTGGTATTGGGGCTAATGTACTGGCGTGGATAGAGAACTGATTGGCAGACAGGAAGCAGAGAGTCGGGATAAACGGGTCCTTTTTTAGAATGGCAGACAGCACCTAGTGGGGTGCCGCAGGGCTCAGTTCTGGGACCCCAGCTCTTTACAATATACATTAATGATTTGGATGAGGGAATTGAGTGTAATATCTCCAAGTTTGTAGATGACACTAAGCTGGGTGGTGGTGTGGGCTGTAAGGAGGACGCTAAAAAACTGCAGGGTGACTTGGACAGGTTAGGTGAGTGGACAAACGCATGGCAGATGCAGTATAATGTGGATAAATGTAAGGTTATCCACTTTGGTGGCAAAAACACGAAGGCAGAATATTATCTAAATGGCGACAGGTTAGTAAAAGGGGAGGTACAACGAGATCTGGGTGTTGCTATTGAGGGAGTGCAGCGAAGGTTCACCAGACTGATTTCTGGGATGGCAGGACTGACATCTGAGGAGAGACTGGATCGACTGGGCCTGTATTCACTGGAGCTTAGAAGGATGAGAGGGGATCTCATAGAAACATTTAAAATTCTGACGGGACTGGACAGATTAGATGCAGGAAGAATGTTCCTGAATTTGGGGAAGTCCAGGACCAGGGGACATTGTCGAACGATAAGGGGTAAGCCATTTAGGACTGAGATGAGGAGAAACTTCTTCACTGAGTTGTTAATCTGTGGAGTTCTCTTCCGCAGAGAGTTGTTGATGCCAGTTCGTTAGATATATTCAAGAGGGAATTGGATATGGCTCTTACGGCTAAAGGGATCAAGGGGTATGGAGAGAAGGCAGGAAAGGGTACTGAGGTGAATGATCAGCCATGATCTTATTGAATGGTGGTGCAGGCTCGAAGGGCCGAATGGCCTACTCATGCACCTATTTTCTAGGTTTCTCTGTGAAAGGAGCCGGAGACATAGAAGGCAAGTGCCGCAGTCACCTTCACCTCAATGGGCAGTGCAGTCCTGTTCTTGCTGATAGGCTGTAGGTCTGCCTTTATAAGCTGGCATATCTCTGTGACCACCTCTTTTTGGAAGCGCAGCCTTCGAACACACTGTGCCTCAGAGAGCTGCAGGTATGAGCGCTGTTCCCTGAAAGATCATGGGGGGTACGGCCTCCTCCCCATACGTCTGCAAGCTCTTGATTTAAGCTCAAAATGCTCTTGAATAAGCCGCCTTCCAGCTCGATGCTGCATAGAAAAAGCTACCAGGAATAATGGCAGAGATAGTATAGCTACCATTCTTTTAAATGTCCTTAACTGTCCTTAAAATCGAATTATAAACTCACATAAATCTCACTGTGTAAAACACAGCCTTCCCTCCAAATCCTTTTATGCAATAAACTTCTGCTCCGTTTTTCAAGATGGCACCGTTAGCGCTGAGTGCTCCCTGAATCCGACCTGGTAAGACTTGATTTTTTTTCAGGCATGTTTTTGGGCAGGCGGTAAAAATGGCTGTCAGCGAATCTTCCACCCCCAGGGCGTAAACCTGTCAAATATTTAACCCCATGAGTTCAGTGAAACATGATTCAAAATGTCTGTGACTTGATTATCTGATTAGTTAATCTCTATCCCGGTGAATTATCCTCATCAGACTCATCTTTGACTACAAATGTTGCTGTTTTAGTCTGTGCTTGTTATTAGGGGGTCTTGGAGGCAAAAAAGAGCTGGCTGCTCAGAATCTTACTTACTTTTCTGCCTTTGTGTCCTGGTTGACCCAACCCTAAATTGGCTGGCTGATCAAATCCTCCAGTAATTTGTTTTTAATCTTGCTAAAAGTATGCTAGATTACATTGAAATTTTAAGAAATGTTACAATTTTGCACAGGTTTGTGAAGTGTGAGGAGCTCATGGACTTCTTTATCTCTAAGACTGAGACCATCCGTTCGGCCACCTCTGTCTCTTCCCTTCCTTCCACTTGCCCTCCGGGCCAAACTTCCTCTAAGTATAATGTCCTTACACAATACCACAAATCCACACGAGGCATATTCTATGGACAAGGTCACTCCATGACCTGAACCTTTATTCACAGGACCAAGAAGTGATGACCCTGCGTGGGACCTCCCTTTATATACCTGGGTGGCCAGGTGAGGAGTGTCTCCCACAAGTTCACCCCCTGTGGTCAAGGTGTGCATTTCTTATGTATATACAGTATTGCATTGTTGTTACATAAAGGTTACATACATGACATCACCTCCCTCTCAACATCTTATTGGGATCATAGGTTAAGTCTCTCGGGTGGTCTGTGCTCTCTCATGAAGCGCCGCGGTTGGGGCTCTGGTTGTTGAGCCTTGGTATGCGTATCTGTCACCTGTGGTGATTCCGGCCTGTCTAGGCTGACCGCAGGGACTGTGCATGCTGCTGAATGTTCTTGTTGCTCGTTCACTTGCGGTGGTGTGAATACCATCTCATGATCTTCCTCAGGTTCCTCAGTGTCCATGCTGAACCTTTTTTTTAAACTTGGTCCAGATGTTTGCGGCATATCTGCCCATTGTTAAATTTAACCACTATGACCATATTCCCCTCTTTGTTAATTACAGTACCCTCAAGCCATTTGGGCCCCAAAGCGTGATTGAGAACAAATACGGGGTCATCAATCTCGATACATCTCCCCCTTGAATTTCAGTCATGGTACTCGTTTTGGGACTGGCGCTTACCCTCAACAATGTCGGACAGGACTGGATGAATGAGGGACAGCCGAGTTTTGAGTGTTCATTTCATGAGTAGCTCCGCGGGCGGGACCCCCGTGAGCAAGTGCGGTCGGGACCTATAGTCCAGCAGGAGGTGCGATAGGCGGCATTGAAGGGGGGAGGGTCCTTGAATCCCGAGCATGCCTTGTTTTATGATTTGGACCGCACGTTCCACCTGGCCATTGGAGGCCGGCTTGAACGGTGCTGTCCTGACATGGTTAATTCCATTACCTGACATGAACTCCCGGAATGCGTAGCTTGTGAAACATGGGCCATTATCACTAACAAGGATGTCCGGCAAGCTGTGGGTCGCAAAGACCGCACGCAGACTCTCCACAGTGGTGGATGTCGTGCACGAATTCAAAATGATGCACTCGATCCATTTCGAGTACGCATCAACCACAATGAAAAACATTTTTCCCATGAACGGACACGCGTAGTCTACCTGAATACATGACCATGGCCTGGTGGGCCAGGGCCACGGGCTGAGCGGGGCCTCCCTGGGGGCATTACCCAGCTGGGCACAGGCCGTGCACCTGCGAACACACTGTTCCAGGTCTGAATCAATTCCCGGCCTCCACACATGTGACCGGGCAATGGCCTTCATCAGCACGATGCCTGGGTGCTCGCTGTGGAGTTTCCTGATGAATGCTTCCCTGCCCCTCTGGGGCATGACTACTCGGCTGCCCTATATAGGCAGTCAGCTTGGATGGAGAGCTCATCCATCCGTCTGTGAAACGGTCTGACCGCCTCAGGGCATGTTCCGTGTGCAGGCGCCCAATCCCCAGTCAGGACACATTTCTTAATCAAAGATAGGAGGGGATCCCTGTTGCTCCAGATTTTGATCTGGGAGCCTGTGCTGTCAAAGGCATCGACAGCCATGACCATCTCAGCGCTTTGCTCCGCTGCCCCCTCAGTGGTGGCCAGTGGAAACCTGCTGAGCGCGTCAGCGCAGTTTTCGGTGCCGGGCCAGTGCCGGATGGTGTAGTCATAAGCAGCCAGCGTGAGAGCCCATCGCTGTATGCGAGCTGACGCGTTGGCATTGACAGCCTTGCTGTCTGACAGCAGGGATGTTAACAGCTTGTGGTCCATTTCTAATTCGAATCTCCTGCCAAAAAGGTACTGATGCATCTTTTTCACCCCATAGACACATGCGAGTGCTTCCTTCTCAACCATTCCATATCCCCGTTCAGCTTGAGAGAGCGACCTGAAGGCATAAGCCACAGGTTGTAGTTGGCCCTCAGCGTTGCCCTGCTGCAACACGCACCCAACCCCATAGGACGATGCATCACATGTCAGAACCAATTTCTTACGGGGGTCGTACAGAGTCAACAACTTATTTGAACAAAGTAGGTTCCATGCCCGATTGAAAGCCCGTTTCTGACAGTCCCCCCAAAATCAATCGCAACCCTTACGAAGGAGCACATGTAGTGGCTCCAACAATGTGCTTAAGTTTGGCAGAAAGTTCCCGAAATAGTTCAAGAGTCTTAGAAATGAACGCAACTCCAATGTGTTGCAGGGCCTGGGCGCTCGTCGAATCACCTCCGTTTTGGATTCGGTAGGCCCAGAAACTCAACCTCGGGAGCCAAAAACACACACTTAGACTTCTTGAGTCACAGGCTTACCCGGTCCAGTCAGCGTAGCACCTCCTCCAGGTTGTGGAGGTGTTCCTCGGTGTCACGACCGGTGATGAGGATGTCGTCCTGAAATACGATTGTTCCGGGCATAGATTTGAGCAGGCTTTCCATGTTTCTTTGAAAAATCGTGGCCGCTGACCGAATGCCAAACGGACACCTGTTGTAAACAAACAGTCCCTTGTGCGTGGTGATGGTGGTCAGTAGTTTAGATTCGTCGGCCAGTTCTTGGGTCATGTAGGCTGAAGTGAGGTCCAACTTGATGAACAGCTTGCCGCCTGCCAGCGTGGCAAAAAGGTCCTCTGCTCTCGGGAGCGGGTATTGGTCTTGTAGGGACACCCGGTTGATAGTGGCCTTGTAGTCGCCACAGATCTTGACCGAGCCATCCGCTTTTAGGACAGGAATGATGGGGCTCGCCCAGTCGCTGAATTCAACGGGCGAAATGATGCCCTCTCTCAGCAACCGGTCCGACTCGCTCTCAATTTTCTCCCGCATCACATATGGCGCAGCTCTGGCTTTGTGGTGCACTGGTCTGGCGTCCGGGGTGATGCGTATCACTACTTTGGTACCTTTGAATGTCCCGACGCCAGGTTGAAATAGTGACTCAAATTGCTGTAGGACCTGTGAGCATGAAGTTCGCTCCACAGATGACATGGCGTGCACATCCCCCCCATTTCCAGTTTATCTCAGCTAACCAGCTCCTCGCCAACAGTGCGGGACCATTGCCCGGGACAATCCAGAGCGGCAGCCGGTTCACCCGATCCATTGTGTGTGACCGCCAACATTGCACTGCCTAGAACTGTACGTCCGTAATTGCATCTCAATGCGTTCTAGTTTGGGTCTGCTGGCTTTGAGTGGCCACAGCTTTTCGAATTGTTGAACACTCATGAGTGATTGGCTGGCCCCCGTGTCCAGCTCCATGCGTACAGGGATGCCGTTTAATAGGACTTTCATCACCATAGGTTGCGTTTTGGTATATGAGCTGTGAATGTTTGCCACATGAATCCGCTGAATTTCAGCGTCCATTGATTTGCCCCAAGCGTCATTCTGCCTCACAGACCCCTCATCTGGTTCATCCACCTCGTATATTAGCCTGGTTACAGGCTTTCTGCACATTCTGGCTAAATGGCCACTGAGGTTACAATTTCTGCAGATGAACTGTTGAAACCTGCAAGTCCTGGCAGCATGTCTGCCCCCACACCTCCAGCATGAACTGAGATTCCCACTGTTGTGAACAAGAGAGCTGTTACAAGGCATTCCTCGCTGATTGTCCCTTTGACTGCTCTTGAGCACCCTGTTAGTGGGTGTCAATGGCCTCATCCTGGGCCGCATTGTCCACTGGGGGGGCGTAAATGTCCGTTCAGCCTGCCATTGTCTCTGTTGGAGACTTACTCTTGGGTCTATTGCTGCCTGGGGTATCTCGAATTGCCCTTGCCTGCCTGCGGGGCTCTGTGTCGCTTTTATGATATTGACTCCCTGATCTATCGCCACGCTGGAGGCAGAATTGCGCATGTATATTGTCTTGGTTTCCTCCTCCCCGCCATAAAAGTCTGAGCCATCAACGCCGCCGCTTCCAAGGTCAAGTCCTTGGTCTCAATTAGCTTTCTGAAAATCCCAGCATGACCGATGCCCTCAATAAAGAAATCCCTGAGCATCTCCCCCCTGCAGGCGTCTGTGAACTTAGAGGCTGGCCAAGCGCCGGAGGTCTGCAATGAAATCCGGTATGCTCTGTCCTTCCCGACGTCGGTGGGTATAGAATCTGAGTCGGACTATGTGTACGCTGTTCGCTGGTTTAAGGTGCTCACCGAGGTGCTGAGCTCTTCGAAGGTTTTGTCTGCCAGCTTCTCGGGTGCGAGCAGGTCTTTCATGAGTACGTAAGTCTTAAGTTCACAGCTGGTCAGCAGATGAGCCCTTCGCTTGTCGGCTGCTGCGTCTCCCAGCCAGTCCTTCGTGACAAAACTTTGCTGGAGCCTCTCAATGAAATCGTCCCAGTCCTCACCAACACAGTACCATTCATCTGTGCTGCCGGTGGCCATTCTCGTGGGTCGTTGATTCCCGTTTCTCGTCGCCAATATTAAGTCCTTACACAATACCACAAATCCACACGAGGCACATTCTATGGACACGGTCACTCCATGACCTGAACCTTTATTCACGGGACCAAGAAGTGATGACTCTGAGTGGGACCTCCCTTTATATACCTGGATGACCAGGTGAGGAGTGTCTCCCACAAGTTCACCCCCTGTGGTCAAGGTGTCCATTTCTTACGTATATGCAGTATTGCAGTGTTGTTACATAAAGGTTACATACATGACACTAAGGAAGCCCACTGCCCTAGCCCTGACCTCCTATCTTTCTCCAGTTTCTCTCTGATCTCCCCTCATGACCTTTCTGAGCTCATCCTGGCCGTGAGACCCACTTCCTGCCCCCTTGACCCTATTCCCACCCAACTGCTGACCACCCAACTTCCTTTTCTGGCTCCATTGTTAGCTGACACTGTTAATGGTTCTCTCTCCTCAGATACTGTACCCCTCTCCCTCAAATCTGCCACCATCATCAATCTCCTAAAAAAAAAAAAAAAAAATCCTCAATCCCTCCGTCCTTGCAAACTACATCTCCATCTCCAAAGTCTTTGAACGTGTTGTCTCCTCCCAAATCCATGCCCATCTTTCCTGCAATTCCACGTTTGAATCCCTCCAATCCGGTTTCCGCGTCTGCCACAGTACCGAAACCGCTCTCAAAGTCACAAATGATATCCTTTGTGACTGACAAAGGCAAACTATCCCTCCTCATCCTTCTTGACTTTTCTGCAGCTTTTGACATAGTTGACCACTCCATCATTCTCCAACGCCCCTCTACGTCGTCCAGCTGGGTGAGACTGCACTCGCCTGGTTCCATTCTTATCTATCTAATCATAGCCAGAGAATCACCTGCAACGGCTTCTCTTCCTGCCCTCGCATCACTACCTCTGTGTCCCAAGGATCTATCCTTGGCCCCCTCCTATTTCTCATCTGCATGTCTCTTGGCGACATCATCCGAAAACACTGTCAGTTTCCACATGTACGTTGATGACACCCAGCTCCACCTTACTACCACTTCTCTTGACCCCTCCACGGTCTCTAAATTGTTAGACTGCTTGTCCGACATCCAGGCCTGGATGAGCAGAAATTTTATCCAAATGAATATTGGGAAGAGCAAAGCCATTGTTTTTAGTCCCCGCCACAAACTCCATTGCCTAGCCACTGACTCCATCTCTCTTCCCAACTTCTGTCTGAGGCTGAACCAGACTGTTCACAACCTTGGTGTCATATTTGACCCTGAAATGAGCTTTGGACCACTCATCCGCAGCATAACTAAGACTGTATTATCACCTCCTTGACATTGCCCGTCTCCGCCCTTGCCTCAGCTCATACGCTGCTGAAGCTCTCATTCATGCTTTTGTTACCTCAAGATTATTCCAATGCACTCCTGGCTGGTCTCTCACATTCTACCCTACGTAAACTAGAGGTGATCCAAAACTCGGCTGCCTGTGTCCTAACTCTCTCCAAATCCCACTCACCCATCATCCCTGTTCTCGCTGACCTATGTTGGTTTCCGATTAAGCAGCGCCTTGATTTCAAAATTCTCATCCTTATTTGCAAATCCATCCATAGCTCACCCCTCCCTATCGCTGTAATCTCCTCCAGTCCCACAACCCCTGAGATGTCTGCGCTCCTCTAATTCTGCCCTCTTGAGCATCCCTGATTATAAGCGCTCAACCATTGGTGGCCGTGCCTTCTGTTGCCTTGGCCCCAAGCTCTGGAACTCCCTGCCTAAACCTCTCCGCCTCTCTACCTCTCGTCCCTCCTTCCAGACGCTCCTTAAAACATACCTTTGATCAAGCTTTTTTGGTCACCTGTGCTAATTTTTACTTTTGCGGCTCGTTGTCAAATTTTTAATCTCATAATACTCCTGTGAAGCACCTTGGGAGGTTTCACTACGTTTAAAGGCACCATATAAAGACAAGTTGTTGTTCATAATGTTCCTATTCTCAATTTGCCAGCTGGAAGAAAACTGAACCTGTTCTCTCAATTCTTACCTGAATGCTCCATTCCCTGACCTGCACTGGTGAAATTAGATCTGTTGGCTTATGTAAGAAGCAGCCATTGAATTCAATTTTACAACAAACCTGGAATAGAAAAATAAACTTTTTAAATATATGGTAAAAAGCGAATATCCAACCTTAAGGATCAGAAGTGGAGTGGTTTTCCAGAGTTGTGTCCCTTAGACTCAGGTTTGTTATAAAATTTAATTCAGTAGTCACTTCTTCTACAAACTAACATAATTCACCTTACAACTCTCTCACTCACACCCTTTCTCCTCTTATTATCTTCTCAATAGTCCAAACATTGTGTGTTTTCTATTTAAGGTTTCAGTGAAACTACATCTGCAAACCTTTTTCCAGCCAGAGACATGGGAATTTATTTTGGAAGTTCCTCAGTTAATTTTCCAATAAAAAGGGTGCGTAATAATGAGTGGAATAAATAAATAAAGCTAGTTGCTCAATTCTTTTTTTCAGTCACACATAATGCTGTGGCTCCTGGAGGCACCATACCACTCCTGCTCCTGCTTTCTTTCCTCTGCCCCCACTGGAAGGAAGACTTGCTGAAAGAGAAAAAGACAGAAAGCAAGATTTGTAGAATAAAGAGGACACAAAGGGAAGGAGAGCATCTTACTCCCCTTCTCTGAGAAAGAGTCTGAGATACAAATATAGAAACATAGAAAATAGGTGCAGGAGTAGGCCATTTGGCCCTTCGAGCCTGCACCACCATTCAATAAGATCATGGCTGATCATTCCCTCAGTACCCCTTTCCTGCTTTCTCTCTATACCTCTTGATTCCTTTAGCCGTAAGGGCCATATCTACCTCCCTCTTGAATACATCCAATGAACTGGCATCAACAACTCTCTGTGGCAGGGAATTCCACAGGTTAACAACTGTCTGAGGGAAGAAGTTTCTCCTCGTCTCAGTCCTAAATGGCATACCCCTTATCCTAAGACTGTGTCCCCTGGCTCTGGACTTCCCCAACATCGGGAACAATCTACCCGCATCTAACCTCTCCCGTCCCGTCAGAATCTTGTATGTTTCTATGCGATCCCCTCTTATCCTTCTAAACTCCAATGTATAAAGGCCCTGTTGATCCAGTCTCTCCTCATATGTCAGTCCAGCCATTCCGGGAATCAGTCTGGTGAACCTTTGCTGCACTCCCTCAATAGCAAAAACGTTCTTCCTGAGATTAGGAGACCAAAACTGAACACAATATTCCAGGTGAGGCCTCACCAAGGCCCTGCACAACTGCAGTAAGACCTCCCTGCTCCTATACTCAAATCCCCTAGCTATGAAGGCCAACATACCACTTGCCGCCTTTACCGCCTGCTGTACCTGTATGCCAACTTTCAATGGCTGATGAATCATGACACCCAGGTCCCATTGCACCTCTCCTTTTCCTAATCTGCCATCATTCAGATAATATTCTGTCTGTGCATTTTTGCCCCCAAAGTGGATAACCTCACATTTATCCACATTATACTGCATCTGCCCATGCATTTGTCCACTCACCTAACCTGTCTAAGTCACCCTGCAGCCTCTTAGCGTCCCCCTCACATCTCACACCGCCACCCAGTTTAGTGTCATCTGCAAACTTGGAGATATTACACTCAATTCCTTCATCCAAATCATTGATGTATATTGTAAAGAGCTGGGGTCCCAGCACCGAGCCCTGCGGCACTCCATTTGTCACTGTCTGCCATTCTGAAAAGGATCTGTTTATTCCAACTCTCTGCTTCCTGTCTGCCAACCAATTCTCTATCCACATCAATATATTACCCCCAATACCATGTGCTTTGATTTTGCACACCAATCTCTTGTGTGGGTCCTTGTCAAAAGCCTTTTGAAAGTCCAAATACACCACATCTATTGGTTCTCCCTTGTCCACTCTACTAGTT
The DNA here is from genome assembly GCF_044704955.1 of Pristiophorus japonicus. Lineage (NCBI taxonomy): Eukaryota > Metazoa > Chordata > Chondrichthyes > Pristiophoridae > Pristiophorus > Pristiophorus japonicus. The sequence continues at coordinate 114,783,382 of NC_091979.1, forward strand.
ACATCCTCAAAAAATTCCAGAAGACTTGTCAAGCATGTTTTCCCCTTCATAAATCCATGCTGACTTGGACCGATCCTGTCACTGCTTTCCAAATGCGCTGCTATTTCATCTTTAATAATTGATTCCAATATTTTCCCCACCACTGATGTCAGGCTAACCGGTCTATAATTACCCGCTTTCTCTCTCCCTCCCTTTTTAAACAGTGGTGTTACATTAGCTACCCTCCAGTCCATAGGAACTGATCCCGAGTCGATAGACTGTTGGAAAATGATCACCAATGCATCCACTATTTCTAAGGCCACTTCCTTAAGTACTCTTGGATGCAGACTATCAGGCCCCGGGGATTTATCGGCCTTCAATTCCATCAATTTCCCTAACACAATTTCCTGCCTAATAAGGATATCTTTCAGTTCCTCCTTCTCACTAGACACTCGGTCCCCTAGTACTTCCAGAAGGTTATTTCTGCTTTCCTTCGTGAAGACAGAACCAAAGTATTTGTTCAACTGGTCTGCCATTTCTTTGTTCCCCATTATAAATTCACCTGAATCCGACTGCAAGGGACCTATGTTTGTCTTCACTAATCTTTTTCTCCTCACATATCTATAGAAGCTTTTGCAGTCAGTTTTTATGTTCCCGGCAAGCTTATTCTCATGCTCTATTTTCCCCCTCCTAATTAAACTCTTTGTCCTCCTCTGCTGAATTCTAAATTTTTTCAAGTCCTCAGGTTTGCTGCTTTTTCTGGCCAATTTATATGCCCCTTCCTTGGATTTAACACTATCCTTAATTTCCCTTGTTAGCCACGGTTGAGCCACCTTCCCCGTTTTATTTTTACTCCAGACAGGGATGTACAATTGCTGAAGTTCATCCATATGATCTTTAAATGTTTGCCATTGCCTATCCACCATCAACCCTTTAATTATCATTTGCCAGTCTATTCTAGCCAATTCACGCCTCAAACCATTGAAGTTATAAGAACATAAGAACAGAAGAATTAGGCCATCTAGCCCCTCGAGCCTGCTCCGCCATTCAAAAAGATCATGGCTGATCTGGCCGTGGACTCAGCTCCACTTACCCGCCCGCTCCCCATACCCCTTAATTCCCTTATTGGTTAAAAATGTATCTATCTGTGATTTGAATACATTCAATGAGCTAGCCTCAACTGCTTCCCTGGGCAGAGAATTTCACAGATTCACAACCCTCTGGGAGAAGAAATTCCTTCTCAACTCGGTTTTAAATTGGCTCCCCCGTATTTTGAGGCTGTGCCCCCTAGTTCTAGTCTCCCCGACTAGTGGAAATAACCTCTCTGCATCTATCTTGTCTATCCCTTTCATTATTTTAAATGTTTCTATAAGATCACCCCTCATCCTTCTGAACTCTAACAAGTAAAGACCCAGTCTACTCAATCTATCATCATAAGGTAACCCCCTCATCTCCGGAACCAGCCAAGTGAATCGTCTCTGTACCCCCTCCAAAGCTAGTATATCCTTCCTTAAGTAAGGTGACCAAAACTGCACGCAGTACTCCAGTGCGGCCTCACCAAACCCTGTACAGTTGCAGGAGGACCTCCCTACTTTTGTACTCCATCCCTCTTGCAATGAAGGCCAACATTCCATTCGCCTTCCTGATTACCTGCTGTACCTGCAAACTAACTTTTTGGGATTCATGCACAAGGACCCCCAGGTCCCTCTGCATCGCAGCATGTTGTAATTTCTCCCCATTCAAATAATATTCCGTTTTACTGTTTTTTTTTCCAAGGTGGATGACCTCACATTTTCCGACATTGGATTCCATCTGCCAAATCGTGGGCCATTCACTTAAACTATCTAAATCTCTTTGCAGCCTCTCTGTGTCCTCTACACAACCCGCTTCCCCACTAATCTTTGTGTCATCTGCACATTTTGTTACACTACACTCTGTCCCCTCCTCCAGGTCATCTATGTATATTGTAAACAGTTGTGGTCCCAGTACCGATCCCTGTGGCACACCACTAACCACCGACTTCCAACCTGAAAAGGACCCATTTATCCCAACTCTCTGCTTTCTGTTAGCCAGCCAATTCTCTATCCATGCTAATACATTTCCGCTGACTCCGCGTACCTTTATCTTCTGCAGTAACCTTTTGTGTGGCACCTTATCAACTGCCTTTGGAAATCTAAATACACCACATCCATCGGTACACCTCTATCCACCATGCTCGTTATATCTTCAAAGAATTCCAGTAAATTAGTTAAACATGATTTCCCCTTCATGAATCCATGTTGTGTCTGCTTGATTGCACTATTCCTATCTAGATGTCCCGCTATTTCTTCCTTAATGATAGCTTCAAGCATTTTCCCCACTACAGATGTTAAGCTAACCGGCCTATAGTTACCTGCCTTTTGTCTGCCCCCTTTTTTAAACAGAGGCGTTACATTAGCTGCTTTCCAATCCGCTGGTACCTCCCAGAGTCCAGAGAATTTTGGTAGATTATAACCAATGCATCTGCTATAACTTCCGCCATTTCTTTTAATACCCTGGGATGCATTTCATCAGGACCAGGGGACTTGTCTACCTTGAGTCCCATTAGCCTGTCCAGCACTACCACCCTAGTGATAGTGATTGTCTCAAGGTCCTCCCTTCCCACATTCCCGTGACCAGCAATTTTTGGCATGGTTTTTGTGTCTTCCACTGTGAAGACCGAAGCAAAATAATTGTTTAAGGTCTCAGCCATTTCCACATTTCCCATTACTAAATCCCCCTTCTCATCTTCTAAAGGACCAACATTTACTTTAGTCACTCTTTTCTTTTTTATATATCGGTAAAAGCTTTTACTATCTGTTTTTATGTTTTGCGCAAGTTTACTTTCATAATCTTTCTTTCCTTTTTTTATTGCTTTCTTCGTCATACTTTGCTTTCGTTTAAAATTTTCCCAGTCTTCTAGTTTCCCACTAACCTTGGCCACCTTATACGCATTGGTTTTTAATTTGATACTCTCCTTTATTTCCTTGGTTATCCACGGCTGGTTATCCCTTCTCTTAACGCCCTTCTTTTTCACTGGAATATATTTTTGTTGCGCACTATGAAAGTGCTCCTTAAAAGTTCTCCACTGTTCCTCAATTGTGCCACCGTTTAGTCTATGTTCCCAGTCTACTTTAGCTAACTCTGCCCTCATCCCACTGTAGTCCCCTTTGTTTAAGCATAGTATGCTCGTTTGAGACACTACTTCCTCACCCTCAATCTGTATTACAAATTCAACCATACTGTGATCACTCATTCCGAGAGGATCTTTTACTAGGAGATCGTTTATTATTCCTGTCTCATTACACAGGACCAGATCTAAGATAGCTTGCTCCCTTGTAGGTTCTGTAACATACTGTTCTAAGAAACAATCCCGTATGCATTCTATGAATTCCTTTCCTTAAGCTCCGGACCCTAGTTTATGAATTAACTGTCACTCTCCATCCTAATAAAGAATTCTACCATGTTATGGTCACTCTTCCCCAAGGGGTCTCACACAACAAGATTGCTAATTAGTCCTTTCTCATTACACATTACCCAGTCTAGGATGGCCAGCTCTCTGATTGGTTCCTCGACATATTGGTCAAGAAAACCATCCCTAATACACTCCAGGAAATCCTCCTCCACTGCATTGCTACCAGTTTGGTTAGCCCAATCTATATGTAAATTAAAGTCACCCATGATAACTGCTGTACCTTTATTGCATGCATTGCTAATTTCTTGTTTGATGTTGTCCCCAACCTCACTACTACTGTTTGGTGGTCTGTAGACAACTCCCACTAGCGCTTTCTGCCCCTTGATATTCCGCAGCTCCACCCATACTGATTCCACATCATCCAAGCTGATGTCCTTTCTTACTATTGCATTAATTTCCTCTTTAACCAGCAATGCCACCCCGCCTCCTTTTCCTTTCTGGGAAGACTTGTGAGTCTTCCCAGAAAGGAAACAGACAGGGAGATAGAAAGAACAGGAAACTAGACAACAAAATCGATAGGGTTTTATTGTTGCTGTAAGCAACACATTGAGAGATCAACTAGTATACATTGATAATTCTTTGTTTTCTTTTCAGTTGTAGCAGAAATTAAATTCTCCACTGCTAGTAGAAAAATAATACTAGTGAAGATTTGTCTTAAAATGTCTGTTTCTTAAAGTACTGCAGTACTTTTTATTTTCTACAGCTAACTGGAGTAAGATGTTGGAAACTCTCATCAGATTAATGTTCTTGTTTTACTAGAGCTGGTGGTGCACCAAAATCTAGTGACCGTACTCACATTTTTATTCACCCTTTACTGTTGTGAGCCTGACTCCACCGTGCTGGTAACTAATTCTGTGTACAACTGCATTTTGATCTTGGTAACCTCCTTAATTTAAGACTAAATGACAGTATGGTCTTTTGCTCAGGCAGAAACTGATTAATTTGAGGTATGTCTATCAATCGGATGTTAAGTACAGTAATATTTTGGCACTGTGACATTATTTGGAAAGGACATCTCTACTGTAGCCTTTAAAGCTAAAATTATTTTAACAATCCACTAAAACAGGAAAATAACAATCTATTTGTATCTTTGAACCACACAGTCCTCTAAGGACTGTTCTGGTTCAGGATATCCAGTATTCAAGTTTACTGGATACTCGAGCCCGTTTCCACATTTTCTGCCACCATTGCTTTGAAATATCATATTTGAAGTATTTCAGGTCCTACCTTGTTTATTATTTGTGTAATATTTATGTTGAAACATATTCATCTTCAAAGTTCAACGGTCAAAAGGAACTGAAATTACCAGATTTTTAAAATTTCATTATAAATAGTTGAGTATTTCTTCTCTCAAGTCCTTGAACGTGTTGTCGCCTACCACATCCATGCCCATCTTTCCCACAGCTCTGTGTTTGAATCCCTCCAATCAGGTTTCTGCCCCTGCCACAGTACAGAAACAGTCCTTATCAAAGTCACATTCGACGTGGCTGTGACTCTGGTAAACTGTCCCTCCTTGTCCTTCTCGACCTGTTTGCAGCCTTTGACATGGTTGACCACACCATCTTCCTCTATCTAACTTGCACCAAGTCCTGTTCACCCATCACCCCTGTGCTCGCTGATCTACATTGGCTCCCAGTTCAACTCAAGGCTATCTACTCACAAGCACGCTGATTCCTGTCCTAAATTGCGGGAAGGGATTATTTAAATACTGGGGGCAGATGGCCCACACGTGTAAAAGTGCATCAAAAATGCCTGCACCAACAGTGGCCAAGAAAAATGGAGCTGTTCTGTGCCACTCCAGTCTTTCATGGGCCTTAGGTCCATTCTCAAAAAAGAACCTCCATTAATTTTTTTTAATGGTTTTCTTCATGCAATATGGCAGTAATAACCCAGTAATTCCCAAGGACATAACCCCTTGATAGGGAGGGGGCTGGAAGAACAGTTGCTGCTTGTATCAATTTTATCAATCCCTCTTTTATAGTCTTGAAGGGACAGTGTATTCAAGCACTGAGTTACAACAATATTAGGACAGAGTTTTTGCAACAGATTGAACTAAGCTTGGCTACCCACTGAGCCCGTGTCGGCTGTGGCTCAGTGGGTAGCCATCTCGCCTCTGAGTCAGAAGGTTATGAGTTCAAGTCCCACTCCAGGGCAAAAAAATCTAGGCTCCGATGCAGTGCTGAGTCGGAGGTGCCATCTGTTGGATGAGACGTTAAATCGAGGCCCCGTCTGCTCTCAAGTGGACGCCAGCTCCCCCATTTAATAAGAGCATGGCCAATCTGATCATGGACTCAGCTCAGCTTCCCTGCCCGCTCCCACCTCCGTGTTTTCTCCCCCACAGAAGGCCGCGAAAATGTTTGTGTCGATAATTGCAGTGATATTCTGGGCAAAAGTCCTGAAGATAATCTGAAAGCTAGAAGCAGCTCCATGCGGCACAGCTCCTCACGATACAGGCACAACTTCCAGTTTTGGGTTCGAGGAGTCTGCGTATACGCGGGAATGAAGGGAGTGCAGTCCAGGGGGCTGTGGTGCGCATGTGTTGGGGGTGGAGTCCAAGGTGCAGGCGTAGAAGGATGCTCAAAAAAATTTATTGCAAATAATCACTGTTCCTCTATTAGCTGAGGTATAGAATACAAAAGCAGTGAAGTTATGCTAGAAATGTATAAAACATTAATTCGGTCATAGTTTGAGTACTGTGTGCAGTTCTGGTCACATTACAGGAAGGATGTGATTGCACTAGAAAGGTGCAGAGGAGATTAATGAGGATGTTGTCGGACTGGAAAACTTTATAACTATGAGGAAAGATTGGATAGTCTGGGATTGTTTTCCTTGGAACAGAGGAGGCTGAGGGGAAATTTAATTGAAGTGTATAAAATTATGAGGAGCCTAGATAGCATGGATAGGAAGGACCTATCCTTCCTACTGTTACGAAGGACCCTAAAAGTAGCTACATTATTGGACAGAGTTTAAATCAAGAAATAATGGAGGCTTGCAAAAAAGGAATGGCAATAATCATGGGAGATTTTAGCCTTCATTGATTGGGCAAAGCAAATTGGTCAGGGAAGCCTCGAGGAAGCGTTCATAGAGTGTATCCGGGATAGTTTCCTTGAACCAGGGAGCAGGCTATCTTCGATCTGGTACTGTGTAATGAGACAGGATTAATAAACAATCTCCTAGTAAAGGATCCTCTAGGAATGAGTGACCATAACATGGTTGAATTTCATATTCAGTTGGAGGGTGAGAAAGTTTGATCTCTAACCAGTGTCCTAAGCTTAAATAAAGGAGACTACAAAGGTATGAAGGCAGAGTTGGCTAAAGTGGACTGAGAAAATAGATTACAGAGCGGGATGGTTGATGAACAGTGGCAGACATTTAAGGAGATATTTCATAACTCTCAACAAAAATATATTCCAATGAAAGGCTGTCAGAGAAAGGATAACCATCCATGGCTAACTAAGGAAATAAGAGAGGATATCAAATTGAAAACCAGGGCACACAATGTGGCCAGGATTAGTGGGAGGCCGGAGGATTGGGAAACTTTTAAAAGCCAGCAAAGAACGATTAAAAAAAATGATAGAGGGAAGATAAATTATGAAAGTAAACTAGCACAAAATATAAAAACAGATAGTAAGAGTTTCTACAGATACATAAAAAGGAAAAGAGTGGCGAAAGTAAATGTTGGTCCCCTAGAGGTTGAGACTAGAGAACTAATAATGGGGAACAGGGAAATGGCAAAGACTTGGAACAAATATTTTGTATTGGTCTTCACAGTAGAAGATACTAAAAACATCCCAATAGTGGATAATCAAGGGGCTATAGGGAGGGAGGAACTTAATACAATCAATATAACTAAAGTAGTACTTGGTAAAATAATGGGATTAAAAGCGGACAAGTCCCCTGGATCTGCTGGCTTGCATCCTTGGATCCTTAAAGAAGTGGCTGCAGAGATGGTGGATGCATTGGTTGTAATCTACCAAAATTCTCTGGATTCTGGGGAGGTCCCAACAGATTGGAAAACCGCAAATGTAACGCCCCTATTTAAAAAAGAGGCAGACAGAAAGCAGGAAACTATAGACCGGTTAGCCTAACATCTGTCATTGGGAAAATGCTGGAGTCCATTATTAAGGAAGCAGTTTCAGGACATTTGGAAAAGCATAATTAAATCAAGCAGAGTCAGCATGGTTTTATAAGAGGGAAATCATGTTTGACAAATTTGCTGGAGTTCTTTGAGGATATAACGAGCAGGGTGGATAAGGGGGAACCAGTGGATGTGGTGTATTTGGATTTCCAGAAGGCATTCGAGAAGGTGCCACATAAAAGATTACTGCACAAGATAAAAGTTCACGGGGTTGGGGGTAATACATTAGCATGGATTGAGGATTGGCTAACAGAAAACAGTTGGGATAAATGGGTCATTTTCCGGTTGGCAAACAGTAACTAGTGGGGTGCCGCAGGGATCGGTGCATGGGCCTCAACTATTTACAGTGCATATTAATGACATGGATGAAGGGATCGAGTGTAATGTAACCAAGTTTGCTGATGAGACAAAGATGGGTTAGAAAGCAATTTGTGAGGGGGGGCACAAAAAATCCAGAAAGGGATATAGACAGGCTAAGTGAGTGGGCAAAAATTTGGCAGATGGAGTATAATGTGGGTAAGTGTGAGGTTATTCACTTTGATAGAAAAAAATAGAAAAGCAGATTATAATTTAAATGGAGAAAAATTGCAAAATGCTTCAGTACAGAGGGATCTGGGGATCCTTGTGCATGAAACGCAAAAAGTTAGTATGCAGGTATGGCAAATAATCAAGAATGCAAATGGAATGTTGGGCTTTATTGCAAGGGGGATAGAGTATAAAAGCAAAGAAGTCCTGCTACAACTGTACAGGGTATTGGTGAGGCAACACCTAGAGTACTGCTTTCAATTTTGGTCTCCGTATTTAAGGAAGGATATATTTGCATTGGAGGCTGTTCAGAGAAGGTTCACTAGGTTGATTGCAGAGATGAGGGGGTTGACTTATGAAGATAGGTTGGGTCTATACTCATTAGAGTTCAGAAGAATGAGAGGTGATCTTATCGAAACATATAAGATAATGAGGGAGCTGGACAAGATGGATGCAGAGAATATATTGCCACTCATTGGAGGGAAACTAAAACTAGGGGGCATAGTCTCAGAGTAAGGGGCTGCCCATTTAAAACTGAGATGAGGAGGAATTTTTTCTCTGAGGGGTGGAACTCATTGCTCCAGAGAGCTGTGGAGGAGGGATCATTGAATATATTTAAGGCAGAGATAGATTTTTGAGCGATAAGGAATAGAGAGTTATGGGGAGAGGGCAGGGAAGTGGAAGCGAGTCCATGATCAGATCAGCCATGATCTTATTAAATTGTGGAGCAGGCTCGAGGGGTCAAATGGCCTACTTCTGCTCCTATTTCTTGTGTTCTTGTATTTCCCTTAGCAGAGGGGTCAATAACCAGGGGGCATAGATTTAAAGTAGTTGGTAGAAGGATTAGAGGGGCGATGAGGAAACATTTCTTCACCCAGAGGGTGGTGGGAGTCACAAACTCACTGCCTGAAAGGGTAGTAGAGGCAGAAACCCTCATCACGTTTAAAAGGTACTTAGATGTGCACTTAAAGAGCTCAATTTTCCCCAAAGCATTTTTTTGGCATACTTGAAGAGTTACGCCCGAACCGGGGACTGAGAATGGAACCGGACAGCCTTCCTGTGTGTGGGGACCGAGAATGGGACCGGACAGCCTTCCTGTGTGTGGGGACCGAGAATGGGACCGGACAGCCTTCAGGCAGGATTGGAGTTGCTGCTGTGTGTTTTTCAAATCTTTGTGTGTCCAGGCATCTGCTGCGCTGCTTTCCTTGCCTGCGCCGATTTCCTTAACTCTAGGAAAGGTTTTTCAGGACAGGCCACATATGCTGGCCTAATCAGAACTGGAGTAACTCTGAACTGGCCAAACTTCCCTCAATGGCCAGAAGTGGTGTAGGTGGCTGGTTATGCCCCCTTTGACTGAAAAAGAAAATGACTTAAAAATTCATAACTAACTGAGTTATGCTAGTGCAAATTGATTGGGAAAACTGCGGATTTTTAAGTTAGGCCAGAAAAAGCAGTCTGCTCCAAAAGAAACACCGCAAATACTGGGGAAAATTGAGCCCAAAGAGCTGTAACCTACAGGGCTACGGATCTAGTGCTGGAAGGTGGGATTAAGCTGAGTAACTCATTTTTGACCGACGCAGACACGATAGGCCGAATGGCCTCCTTCTGTGTCGTAATTTTCTATGATTCTATGATTTCTATGATAACAAAAACATTATCTGATCATTATCACATTGTTGTTTGTGGGAGCTTGCTTGTGTGCCAATTGGCTGCTGCGATTTCTACATTACAACAGTGACTTCATTGGCTGTAAAGCACTTTGAGACGTCTGGAGGTTGCGAGCTGTCTTAACTGCACTGCTTAATTAAATAACTTCTAATATATTTTCAATACATTCAAGAAAACCTTTAGTTTATGAACAAATTCAAAGATGACCATTTTGATAAGAGTTACATATGTGTATTAAATATGCAAATATGTGGCATTGTTTGAAGAAAAGTGCTATAAACAGTGTTAAAGGATAACAGCCCAGCTAGACTGGTCAAGTGCTCAGACAACAAAGGCTTTAATTTGTAAAGAACTATACAGTAGAAACACTGAAAGCTCTTTTGTTTGCATTAACAGTAATAATAATGGAAAGTACAGTTCTAAGAAGTCTGAGAAAAAAACTTCAATTTTATTTAATGGCTTTAAGTACAGGTTTGTACCATTAAAACATTTCAATGAATCCACAATTACCCAGTTTCTGGTGTGCTTTGGCAGAGCATTGAACTTATAATGGCGCCACAAGGAGGAAATGACCCCAAGGAGCAGGAAATTCACAGGATGTTGGATGTGGGATACAAAGCAGACAGACACATTAAAAAAAAACATGACGATACGAAGGATATGGAAGCCTCTATCTCATTTAGAGTAATTTAATATAACTTTCATTTTTCTTTCTCCCCCGCTGCCACCCCCCCCCCCCGCCCCCAAGCACAGCACCACCTGATAGGGTGGGATTGAAGATATTGGTGCACTCCTGCTGATATGCAGAAACAAAATGACAGTTGTGCCACTGATACCCCAAATATTGGCCCCAAGTTTCCACATGATTTGCTCCTGATTTTTAGGAGCAACTGGTGTAGAACGGAGTATCTTAGAAATCGGAATTCTCCACATTTAATTTTCTGCAGTTCTAGTCAGGTAGAACAGTTTCACTTTGGAACTGAATTTTTTTTTCAAAAGGGGGCGTGTCCGGCCACTGATGCCTGATTTGAAAGTTTCCACAGTGAAAACGTACTCCAAACTAACTTAGAATGGAGCAAGTGAAGATTTTTGTACGCTTGAAAAAACCTTGTCTACACTTTAAAAAATCAGGCGCAGGTTACAAATTAGACGTCGGGAACGAGGTGGACGGGTGGGGGGGTGGTGGTGGAGGGAAGTCATTAAATTCTACAATCAATCCTTAGTTATACGTATACAAATATTATACAAATAAATCCAACCTGAATAAAAATTTATAAGCAAAGAAAAGATTAACCGCATGGATGAACTACAACAATTGTACATTCCTGTCTGGCATAGAAATAAAAAAGGGAAGGTGGCTCAACCGTGGCTATCAAGGGAAATCAGGGATAGTATTAAAGCCAAGGAAGTGGCATACAAATTGGCCAGAAATAGCAGCGAACCTGGGGACTGGGAGAAATTTAGAACTCAGCAGAGGAGGACAAAGGGTTTGATTAGGGCAGGGAAAATGGAGTATGAGAAGAAGCTTGCAGGGAACATTAAGACGGATTGCAAAAGTTTCTATAGATATGTAAAGAGAAAAAGGTTAGTAAAGACAAATGTAGGTCCCCTGCAGTCAGAATCAGGGGAAGTCATAACGGGGAACAAAGAAATGGCGGACCAATTGAACAAGTACTTTGGTTCGGTATTCACGAAGGAGGACACGAACAACCTTCCGGTTATAAAAGGGGTCGGGGGGTCTAGTAAGGAGGAGGAACTGAGGGAAATCCTTATTAGCCGGGAAATTGTGTTGGGGAAATTGATGGGATTGAAGGCCGATAAATCCCCAGGGCCTGATGGACTGCATCCCAGAGTACTTAAGGAGGTGGCCTTGGAAATAGTGGATGCGTTGACAGTCATTTTCCAACATTCCATTGACTCTGGATCAGTTCCTATGGAGTGGAGGGTAGCCAATGTAACCCCACTTTTTAAAAAAGGAGGGAGAGAGAAAACAGGGAATTATAGACCGGTCAGCCTGACATCGGTAGTGGGTAAAATGATGGAATCAATTATTAAGGATGTCATAGCAGTGCATTTGGAAAGAGGTGACATGATAGGTCCAAGTCAGCATGGATTTGTGAAAGGGAAATCATGCTTGACAAATCTTCTGGAATTTTTTGAGGATGTTTCCAGTAGAGTGGATAAGGGAGAACCAGTTGATGTGGTATATTTGGACTTTCAGAAGGCGTTCGACAAGGTCCCACACAAGAGATTGATGTGAAAAGTTAGAGCACATGGGATTGGGGGTAGTGTACTGACATGGATTGAGAACTGGTTGTCAGACAGGAAGCAAAGAGTAGGAGTAAATGGGTACTTTTCAGAATGGCAGGCAGTGACTAGTGGGGTACCGCAAGGTTCTGTGCTGGGGCCCCAGCTGTTTACACTGTACATTAATGATTTAGATGAGGGGATTAAATGTAGTATCTCCAAATTTGCGGATGACACTAAGTTGGGTGGCAGTGTGAGCTGCGAGGAGGATGCTGTGAGGCTGCAGAGCGACTTGGATAGGTTAGGTGAGTGGGCAAATGCATGGCAGATGAAGTATAATGTGGATAAATGTGAGGTTATCCACTTTGGTGGTAAAAACAGAGAGACAGACTATTATCTGAATGGTGACAGATTAGGAAAAGGGGAGGTGCAAAGAGACCTGGGTGTCATGGTACATCAGTCATTGAAGGTTGGCATGCAGGTGCAGCAGGCGGTTAAGAAAGCAAATGGCATGTTGGCCTTCATAGCAAGGGGATTTGAGTACAGGGGCAGGGAGGTGTTGCTACAGTTGTACAGGGCATTGGTGAGGCCACACCTGGAGTATTGTGTACAGTTTTGGTCTCCTAACCTGAGGAAGGACATTCTTGCTATTGAGGGAGTGCAGCGAAGGTTCACCAGACTGATTCCCGGGATGGCGGGACTGACCTATCAAGAAAGACTGGATCAACTGGGCTTGTATTCACTGGAGTTCAGAAGAATGAGAGGGGACCTCATAGAAACATATAAAATTCTGACGGGGTTAGACAGGTTAGATGCAGGAAGAATGTTCCCAATGTTGGGGAAGTCCAGAACCAGGGGTCACAGTCTAAGGATAAGGGGTAAGCCATTTAGGACCGAGATGCGGAGGAACTTCTTCACCCAGAGAGTGGTGAACCTGTGGAATTCTCTACCACAGAAAGTTGTTGAGGCCAATTCACTAAATATATTCAAAAAGGAGTTAGATGTAGTCCTTACTACTAGGGGGATCAAGGGGTATGGCGAGAAAGCAGGAATGGGGTACTGAAGTTGAATGTTCAGCCATGAACTCATTGAATGGCGGTGCAGGCTAGAAGGGCCGAATGGCCTACTCCTGCACCTATTTTCTATGTTTCTATGTTTCTATGTCTATGTTTCTATAAATAAACCATGTTCCAACCTGTATGAAAGTGCTTCAGGCAGGCCTTTCAGGCAGCGGTGTGGCATCGGTCTCTGGGCAGGGGCAGGCAGCAAGCAGCCTTGGTACTTGAGGCAGGTCTTCATTCCCCGCGAAGATGCAGCACCCGGACGGACTTGAGGCCATTCGGCCATGGGATTGCAGCGGCGTCAGTGGCTGGTCAGGAGCAGCAGCAGCCTTCGAGCTGTGAGGGCCATTTGGACAGGGAGAGGCAGCCACATCGACATCTTTATATTTAAATTTGCAGAATGCAAATTATGCAATGGTTTGCTTCCTCATGCAAGAAATTCTTTGTTCTTGGTGGAAGTTGATCCATTGCAAAGTTGAATTGGCACTTTTATTTCTCCAAACACACAGTCCTTAATTTGCAGGCACCGGTTCTGCAAGTTTAGCAGTGAAAAGCTGAACTCACTGATTTCAGCAGGTGATTTATTCAGCAGTGCTGCTAAAAGCACTCCCTCACACACAGAAATATCAAGAAAATTAAAATGCAAGCCTTTGCAGGGGTCCAAGAAACAAATCTTCACTTTTTCTGCAGCACTTTTAAAAATGGCCGAGTGCCAATGTTTACTTCAGACTGCGCGCGCGCGAACGTTCCAACGCGCACGCACAGGGTTGCCGGCACCAAGAAGCCTCATTTAAATTGTACCCGCCTCCTCCTACTTACAAAATCGGCGCGAGTGGTAGGCTCCGCCCTCTGTGCGCCGCGCCAAGCAGACATCGGCGTTTGTTTTCAGGCGCCGTTTTCGGCGCGAGAAACAGGCGTCCAGCTCTGAGGGGCGCCTTTTTCGCCGTGTGTGGAAACTTGGGGCCAATGTTTCTGCTGTCTCTGTAAAACATTTCATAAACTCAGCAGTAATGGGAGGGAACCAGATTCCATAAGTAAATTAAATCTATTCTGGACTGAAACATATTCCTTTACTATCTTATATATTGTGATTAGCATTGCCCAGCTACAACAATAACCCCCCAATTGCTTCCTGGGTAACCCCACTTTTTAAAAAAGGAGGGAGAGAGAAAACAGGGAATTATAGCCTGATGTCAGCCTGACATCAGTAGTGGGTAAAATGATGGAATCAATTATTAAGGATGTCATAGCAGCGCATTTGGAAAGAGGTGACATGATAGGTCCAAGTCAGCATGGATTTGTGAAAGGGAAATCATGCTTGGCAAATCTTCTGGAATTTTTTGAGTATGTTTCCAGTAGAGTGGACAAGGGAGAACCAGTTGATGTGGTATATTTGGACTTTCAGAAGGCTTTCGACAAGGTCCCACACAAGAGATTAATGTGCAAAGTTAAAGCACATGTGATTGGGGGTAGTGTGCTGACGTGGATTGAGAACTGGTTGTCAGACAGGAAGCAAAGAATAGGAGTAAATGGGTACTTTTCAGAATGGCAGGCAGTGACTAGTGGGGTACCGCAAGGTTCTGTGCTGGGGCCCCAGCTGTTTACATTGTACATTAATGATTTAGACGAGGGGATTAAATGTAGTATCTCCAAATTTGCGGATGACACTAAGTTGGGTGGTAGTGTGAGCTGCAAGGATGATGCTATGAGGCTGCAGAGTGACTTGGATAGGTTAGGTGAGTGGGCAAATGCATGGCAGATGAAGTATAATGTGGATAAATGTGAGGTTATCCACTTTGGTGGTAAAAACAGAGAGACAGACTATTATCTGAATGGTGACAGATTAGGAAAAGGGGAGGTGCAACGAGACCTGGGTGTCATGGTACATCAGTCATTGAAGGTTGGCATGCAGGTACAACAGGCGGTTAAGAAAGAAAATGGCATGTTGGCCTTCATAGCGAGGGGATTTGAGTACGGGGCAGGGAGGTGTTGCTACAGTTGTACAGGACCTTGGTGAGGCCACACCTGGAGTATTGTGTACAGTTTTGGTCTCCTAACTTGAGGAAGGACATTCTTGCTATTGAGGGAGTGCAGCAAAGGTTCACCAGACTGATTCCCGGGATGGTGGGACTGACCTATCAAGAAAGACTGGATCAACTGGGCTTGTATTCACTGGAGTTCAGAAGAATGAGAGGGGACCTCATCGAAACGTTTAAAATTCTGACGGGTTTCGACAGGTTAAATGCAGGAAGAACGTTCCCAATATTGGGGAAGTCCAGAACCAGGGGTCACAGTCTAAGGATAAGGGGTAAGCCATTTTTGGACCGAGATGAGGAGAAACTTCTTCACCCAGAGAGTGGTGAACCTGTGGAATTCTCTACCACTGAAAGTTGTTGAGGCCAATTCACTAAATATATTCAAAAGGGTGTTAGATGAAGTCCTTATTACTCGGGGGATCAAGGGGTATGGCGAGAAAGCAGGAATGGGGTACTGAAGTTGCATGTTCAGCCATGAACTCATTGAATGGCGGTGCAGGCTAGAAGGGCCGAATGGCCTACTCCTGCACCTATTTTCTACGTTTCTATGTTTCTAAATGCCCAATTTCCAGGGAGCATCCATGATGCTTTCATCTTGCGTGAGAGCAGTGTCTCATACTTTGAGTATCAGCCACAAGGCCAGAGCTAGATGCTGGGGGACAAAGGCTCATGACCCCCCCTCCCCCCACCCCACCCTGGAACCTTCAGACACAAGCCGAGCATCGCTATAATGACAGCCATATAGCCACATGCAACATCGTCAAAAAGACAATGGAAGTGTTCAAGCAGCACTTCCGATGCGAGGACCACTCTGGAGGCATCCTGCAATACTCCCCTCAGCAGGTCTCAGAGTTCATCGTGGTGTGCTGCCTGCTACACAAGTTAGACATCAGGAGGGGACAGGATTTGCCACTGGGGACTGCAGGACCACCTCGAAAGGGGAGAAGGAGGACGACGATGACAAGGAGGAGCCTGTCGATTAACCCATGCCACCAACCCCACCACCACAGGGGAAACCTCGTGGAGCTTTCACCACTGCAAAAGCCTTATGTCAGCAGCTCATAATTCAACTCAACGCTTTGCTTGAACAGTGAACGGCACGTTTCACCGTTGCCTGCCCACTCTATCCCACCATTTTGACTATTCCCCCTCTTATTCTGCAAATGTGACACTACACAGTGCGGATTTCGTCCACTACGGGGCACAACGGACATGATCTTTACGGTGCAACAGCTGCAAGAAAAATGCAGGGAACAGCACCAACCCTTGTACATGGCCTTCTTTGACCTTACAAAGGCCTTTGACATTGTCAACCTCAAGGGATTATGGAGTGTCCTCCTCCGTTTCGGCTGTCCCCAAAAGTTTGTCACCATCCTCCGCCTGCTCCACAACCACATATGCAAGTCGTGATCCTGACCAATGGATCCATCACAGACCCAATCCACGTCCGGACCGTCATCCCACCATCCCTATTCTCGATCCTCCTCGCTGTAATGCTCCACCTCACACTCAACAAGCTCCCCGCTGGAGTGGAACTAAACTACAGAACCAGTGGAAACCTGTTCAACCTTTGTCGTCTCCAGGCCAGATCCAAAACCGTCCCAACCTCCATCGTCGAACTACAGTACGCGGACGACGCTTGCGACTGCGCACAGAGACTTAACTCCAAGTCATAGTCAACATCTTCACTGAGACGTACGAAAGCATGGGCCTTACACTAAACATCCATAAGACAAAGGTCCTCGACCAACCTGACCCCACCACACAGCACTGCCCCCAGTCATCAAGATCCACGGCGCGGTCCTGGACTCCGTGGACCACTTTCCATACCTCGGGAGCCTATTATCAGCAAGGGCAGACATCAACGACGAGGTTCAACACCACCTCCAGTGCAGCTTTCGGCCACCTGAGGAAGAGAGTGTTCGAAGATCAGGCCCTCAAATCTGGCACCAAGCTCATGGTCCACAGGGCTGTAGTGATACCTGCCCTCCTGTATGGCTCAGAGACGTGGACCATATACAGTAGTACAGTAGACATCTCAAATCGCTGGAGAAATACCAACGATGTCTCCGCAAGATCTTGCAAATCCCCTGGGAGGACAGATGCAACAATGTTAGTGTCCTCGATCAGGCCAACATCCCCAGCATCGAAGCACTGACCACACTTGACCAGCTCCGTTGGGTACGCCACATTGTCCACATGCCTCACACAAGTCTCCCAAAGCAAGTGCTCTACTCTGAACTCCTACACGGCAAGCGGGCCCCAGGTGGGCAGAGGAAACGTTTCAAGGACACCCTCAAAGCCCCTTTGATAAAATGCAACATCCCCGAATGGCCTACTCCTGCACCTATTTTCTATGTCTATGTCTATATCGAATGTTGACCATTGCTCCTGTTTTCCTACTGATGGAAAAAATGTCACTTCACTATAACATTTTTAAACAGGCTAAGCTACTTTTCTAGATTTCATTAAGTAAAATAATGAATAGAAACAAAAAGACATAGGCAAAATACTAAACTGCATAACATGTGTATGAGACAACTGGAATTAGTCCACATGGCTGGAATTTGTATCCTTCACAGGCCAATTAATGTAAGCATTTGTACTTCAATTATTCAGATAATCTTTTTCATGCATCCCTTTTTTGTTTTCTTTCCATTTCATCTTGTGTGTATTTTAAGTTTGTTAGCACACTGCTGTGTCAGCATTTCTCCCCCTCCCCCCCAGTTACTAGGTGTCATCATCATCGGCAGTCCCTCGGAATCGAGGAGGACTTGCTTCCACTCCCAAAGTGAGTTCTTTGTTGGCTGAACAGTCTAATACAAGAGCCACAGACCCTGTCACAGGTGGGACAGACATTTGCCGAGGGAAGGGGTGGGTGGGGCTGGTTTGCCGTGTACTCCTTCCGCTGCCTGCATCTGACCTCTTCACACTCTTTATGTTGAGACTCGAAGAACTCATTGCCTTCCTGGATGCACTTTCCCCACCTCAGGCGGTATTCGGCCAGGGTCTCCCAGGTGTCTGTAGTGATGTCGCACTTTACCAGCTTTGAGCGTGTCCTTATAACATTTCCGCTGCCCACCTTTGACTCGTTTACCATGAAGGAGCTCCGCATAAAGCATTTCCTTAGGGAGTCTTGTATCTGGCATGCGAACTATGTGGCCTGCCCAGTGAAGCTGATCGAATGTGGTCAGTGTTTCAATACTGGGGATGTTAGCCTGGATGAGGACTAGCCTGTTGGTGCGCCTGTCCTCCCAGGGGATCCGCAGGATCTTGCGGAGATATCGTTGGTGATATATCTCCAACAACTTGAGGTGCCTTCTATACATCGTCCATGCCTTAGATCCATACAGGAGGGTGGGTATTACTACAGCCCTGTAGACCATGAGCTTGGTGGTAGATTTGATGGCCAGGTCTTCAAACACTCTTTTCCTCAGACGGCACTAGAGACGATGTTGAATCTCCGCATCAATGTCTGCCTTTGCTGATAAGAGGTTCCCGAGATATGAGAAATGGTCCACGTTGACGAGGACCGCATCGTGAATCTTGATGATTGGAGGGCAGTGGGTGCGGCGGGGACAGGCTGGTGGAGGACCTTTGTCTTACGGATGTTAAGCACAAGGCCCATGCTTTCATATGCCTCAGTGAATACTTTAACTATATCCTGGAGTTCAGCCTCAGAATATGCGCAGGCGCAGGCATCGTCCGTGTACTGTAGCTCAACGGCTGAGGTTGAGGTGAACTTGGACCTGGCATGGAGGCGGCGTAGGTTAAACAGCTTCCCACTGGTTCTGTAGTTTAGTTCCGCTCCATTGATTGTTGATTGTGAGGTGGAGCATAGCGGCGAGGAGGATTGAGAAGAGGGTTGGAATGATGACGCAACCTGTTTGACCCCGGTCCAGACGTGAATTGGGTCTGTAATGGATCCGTTGGTAAGGATCACGGCCTGCATGTCATTGCGAAGCAGGTGAAGGATATTGACAACTTTTGGGGGCATCCGAAACAGAGGAGGACGTTCCATAGACCCTCACGGTTGACAGTGTCAAAGGTCTTTGTAAGATCGAAGGCGTCCATATATAAGGACTGCACTGCTCCCTGCATTTTTCCTGCACCTGTCACGCTGCAAAGATCATGTCTGTTGTGCCTCGTAGGGGACGAAATCCGCACTGTGATTCCGGGAGGAGCTCCTCAGCCACAGGAAGGAGACATAGAAACATAGTAACATAGAAAATAGGTGCAGGAGTTGGCCATTCGGCCCTTTGAGCCTGCACCGCCATTCAGTTAGATCATGGCTGATCATTCCTTCAGTCCCCTTTTCCTGCTTTCTCTCCATACCCCTTAATCCCCTTAAGCGGAAGGGCCATATCTAACTCCCTCTTGAATATATCCAGTGAACTGGCATCAACAACTCTCTGCGGCAGAGAATTCCACAGGTTAACAACTCTGAGTGAAGAAGTTTCTCCTCATCTCAGTCCTAAACGGCCTACCCCCTATCCTAAGACTATGTCCCCTGGTTCTGGACTTCCCCAACATCGGGAACATTCTTCCCGCATCTATCCTGTCCAGTCCCGTCAGAATCTTATACGTTGCTATGAGATCCCCTCTCATCCTTCTAAACTCCAGTGAATAAAGGCCCAGTTGATCCAGTCTCTCCTCATATGACAGCCCAGCCATCCCTGGAATCAGTCTAGTGAACCTTCGCTGCACTCCCTCAATAGCAAAAATGTCCTTCCTCAGACTAGGAGACCAAAACTGAACACAGTACTCCAGGTGAGGCCTCACTAAGGCGCTGTACAGCTACATTAATACTTCCCTGCTTCTATATTCAAATCCCCTCACTATGAAGGCCAACATACCATTTGCCTTCTTTGACTGATGAACCATGACACCCAGGCCTCATTGCACTTCACCTTTTCCTAGTCTGCCGCCATTCAGATAATATTCTGCCTTCGTGTTTTTGCCCCCAAAATGGATAACCTCACATTTATCCACATTATAGTGCATCTGCCATGCATTTGTCCACTCACCTAACCTGTCCAAGTCACCCTGCAGCCTCTTAGCATCCTCCTCACAGCTCACACCGCCACCCAGTTTAGTGTCATCCGCAAACTTGGAGACATTACATTTTATTCCTTCATCTAAATCATTAACGTACATTGCAAAGAGCTGGGGTCCCAGCACTGAGCCCTACGGCACTCCACTAGTCACTGCCGGCCATTCTGAAAAGGACCCGTTTATCCCCACTTTCTGCTTCCTGTCTGCCAACCAGTTCTCTATCCACGTCAGTACATTACCCCCAATACCATGTGCTTTGATTTTGCACACCAATCTCTTGTGTGGGACCTTGTCAAAAGCCTTTTGAAAGTCCAAATACACCACATCCACTGGTTCTCCCTTGTCCACTCTACGAGTTACATCCACAAAAAATTCCAGAAGATTCGTCAAGCATGATTTCCCTTTCATAAATTCATGCTGACTTGGTCCGATCCTGTCATTGCTTTCCAAGTGCGCTGCTATTTCATCCTTAATGATTGATTCCAAAATTTTCCCCACTACTGATGTCAGGCTAATCGGTCTATAATTACCCGTTTTCTCTCTCCCTCCTTTTTTAAAAAGTGGTGTTACATTAACTACCCTCCAGTCCATAGGAACTGATCCAGAGTCAATAAACTGTTGGAAAATGATCACCAATGCATCTACTATTTCTAGGGCTACTTCCTTGAGTACTCTGGGATGCAGACTATCAGGTCCTGGGGATTTATCGGACTTCAATCCCATCAATTTCCCTCACACAATTTCCCGCCTAATAAGGATATCCTTCAGTTGCTCCTTCTCACTAGACCTACTGTCTCCTAGTACCTTCGGAAGGTTATTTGATCTTCCTTCATGAAGACAGAACCGAAGTATTGGTTCAACTGGTCTGCCATTTCTTTATTCCCCATTATAAATTCACCTGAATCCGACTGCAAGGGACTTACGTTTGTCTTTACTAATCTTTTTCTCTTCACATATTTGTAGAAGCTTTTGCAGTCAGTTTTTATATTCCCTGCAAGCGTCCTCTCATAATCTATTTCCCCTCTCCGAATTAAACCCTTAGTCCTCCTCTGTTGAATTATAAATTTCTCCCAGTCCTCAGGTTTGTTGCTTTTTCTCACCAATTTATATGCCTCTTCCTTGGCTTTAACACTAGCCTTAATTTCCTTTGTTTGCCATTGTTGAGCCACCTTCCCAGTTTTATTTTTACTCCAGATAGGGATGTACAATTGCTGAAGTTCATCCATGTGATCTTTAAATGTTTGTCACTGCTTATCCACCGTCAACCCTTTGAATATCCTTTGCCAGTCTATTCTAGCCAATTTACGCCTCATATCATCGAAGTTACCTTTCCTTATATTCAGTACCCTAGTTTCCGAATAAATTTTGTCACTCTCCATCTTAATAAGGAATTCTACCATATTATGGTCACTTTTCCCCAAGGGGCCTCACACAACAAGATTGCTAATTAGTCACTTCTCATTACACATCATCCAGTCTAGGGTGGCCAGCTCCCAGGTTGGTTCCTCGACATATTGGTCTAGAAAACCATCCCTAATACACTCCAGGAAATCCTCCTCCACCGCATTGGTACCAGTTAGGTTAGCCCAATCAATATGTAGATTAAAGTCGTCCATGATTAGTGCTGTACCTTTATTGCACACATCCCTTATTTCTTGTTGGGCTGTCCCCAACCTCACTACTACTATTTGGTGGTCTGTACACAACTCCCACTAGCGTGTTCTGCCATTTGGAATTCCGCAGCTCCACCCATACCGATTCCACATCATCCAGGCTAATTTCCTTCCTTACAATTGAATTGATTTCTTTTTTAACCAGCAACGCCACACCGCCTCCTTTTCCTTTCTGTCTATCCTTCCTAAATGCTGAATACCCTTGGATGTTGAGTTCCCAGCCTTGGTCACCCTGGAGCCATATCTCCGTGATGCCAATCACATCGTATCCATTAACTGCTATCTGCACAGTTAATTCATCCACCTTATTCGAATACTCCTCGCATTGAGGCACAGAGCCTTAAGGCTTGTTTTTTTTAAACACACTTTGCCCCTTTAGAATTTTGCTGTAATGTGGCCCTTTTTGTTTTTTGCCTTGGGTTTCTCTGCCCTGCACTTTTGTTATTCTCCTTTGTATATTTTGCTTCTGACTCCATTTTGTTTCCCTCTGTCTCCCTGCATAGGTTCCCATCCCCCTGCCATATTAGTTTAACTCCTCCCCAACAGCACTAGCAGACACTCCCCCGAGGACATTGGTTCCGGTCCTGCCAAGGTGCAGACCGTCCTGTTTGTACTGGTCCCACCTCCCCCAGAACCGGTTCCAATGTCCCAAGAATTTGAATCCCGCCCTTCTGCACCACTCCTCAAGCCATGCATTCATCTGAGCTATTCTGTGATTCCTACTCTGACTAGCACGTGACACTGGTAGCAATCCTGAGATTACTACTTTTGAGGTCCTACTTTTTAATTTAACTCCTAACTCCCTAAAATCGTCTCGTAGGACCTCATCCCGTTTTTTACCTATGTCATTGGCACCTATATGCACCACGACAACTGGCTGTTCACCCTCCCTTTTCAGAATATCCTGCACCCGCTCCGAGATATCCTTGACCCTTGCACCAG
The DNA here is from genome assembly GCF_044704955.1 of Pristiophorus japonicus. Taxonomy (NCBI): domain Eukaryota; kingdom Metazoa; phylum Chordata; class Chondrichthyes; family Pristiophoridae; genus Pristiophorus; species Pristiophorus japonicus. Next base: position 114,806,199 of record NC_091979.1, read on the forward strand.
GGAGGCAACATACCATTCTGGAGTCTCGGTTGCGACCGCAGAAACGCCTATCTATTCCCTTACAATTGAATCCCCTATCACTATCACTCTTCCATTCTTTTTCCTGCCCTCCTGTGCAGCAGAGCCAGCCATGGTGCCATGAACTTGGCTGCTGCTGCCCTCCCCTGATGAGTTATCCCCCTCAACAGTACCCAAAGTGGTGTATTTGTTTTGCAGGGGGATGATCACAGGGGACTCCTGCATTACCTTTCTGCACTGCTCTTCCTGTTGGTCACCCATTTACTATCTGGCTGTGTACTCTTTACCTGCGGTGTGACCAACTCACTAAACGTGCTATTCACGTCATTCTCAGCATCGTGGATGCTCCAGAGTTCATCCACCCGCAGCTCCAGCGCCACAATGCGGTCCCTCAGGAGCTGGAGGCGGATGCACTTCCTGCACACGTAGTCATCAGGGACACTGGAAGCAGCCCTGACTTCCCACATAGTACAGGAGGAGCATAACACATGTCCGAGCTCTCCTGCCATGTCTTAACCCTTCGATACACTTAAATTGGCAACAACAATGTTAAAAGGTTACTTACTGCTATAAAAAAAGAGACGGTTGAGAAGAACTCAAGCGACAACTTTCCCAGTGGCTGATAGCAGGGAGATTCCCCTGTAGTTGCCGCAGTCGGACTTGTCCCCTTTTTAAAAAAAATGGTCACAATCACTGAATCTCTGAGATCTCCCGGCATTCTCTCTTCCCTCTAGATGAGAGAGATGAGGTCATGTATCCGCGCCAACAGCACCTCTCCGCCATATTTTAGTGCCTCAGCAGGGATTCCATCCGGACCCGTAGCCTTGTTATTCTTGAGCTGTTTTATGGCTTTGCCTACCTCGTGCAACGTTGGAGTTTCACTGAGTTGGTGGCGGGTCGCATGCTGCGGGATGGAGTCGAGAACACTCGTGTCAAAGGCAGAGTCTCAATTGAGGAGATCTTCAAAGTGGTCCTTCCATCGGGCCCTGACAGCCTCGGTGTCCTTGATGAGTATTTCCCCATTCTTGACCAGGAGTGGGGTGGGGCCTTGGGAGTTTGGACAGTAGGTGGCCTTGAAGAATCCTCGCATATCATGGCTATCGGCCAGTTGTTGTACCTCCTGTGCTTTCTCCTTCCACCACCTGTTCTTTAGGTCTCGGGTTTTTTGTTGGACCTGAGCCTTGAACAGTCCATAATATTGTTTTGCAGCTCCCGAGTTAGGTTGTTGCTTGAGGTTCTGAAATGCTTTGCGCTTGCGATCTATTAGTTCTTCGATCTCCTGATCATTTTCATCAAACCAATCTTGATGTTTTCTGGTTGAGTGACCAAGTATCGCTTCACAGGCACTGGTTATAGAGACCTGGAGGGCAGACCAAGCGCTGTGGGCATTCAGCATCTCAGGGTCATCAAGGCACGCCAGATTGGCTGTAAGGCGCTGGCTGTATAGGGCTCTCTTAGCTGGGTCTCTCAGTGTCCCGGCATTAACTTTTTTGCGGCACTGCTTCTGCTGTCCCCTCTGCTTTGGGGCTATGTTAATGTTGATGATAGATCGGATTAGACGGTGGTCCGTCCAGCAGTCATCAGCTCCTGTCATGGCGCGGGTGATGTGCACATCCTTGTGATCCCGGATGATGACCTAGTCAAGCAGATGCCAGTGTTTGGAGCGGAGGTGTTGCCACGATGCCTTGTATTTGTCCCTCTGACGGAACAAGGTGTTGGTGATGAGGAGTTTATGTTCTAGACGTTTTGTCAGGAGTAGGGTACCACCGGAGTTGGCTTTCCCTACCCCCTCTCTGCCAATCACGCCTCCCCAGAGGGCTGTGTCTTTGCCGACACTGGCATTAAAGTCACCAAGGAGGATCAGTTTGTCGCCCATGGGGATGCGGGACAAAGATGTCTCAAGGTTGGAATAAAAACCCTCTTTAGCCTCATCCGTTGCATCGAGTGTAGGGGCGTACGCGCTGATGACTGTGGCGCATTGGTTCCGAGATAGGGTGAGACGAAGAGTCATGAGGCGTTCATTAACCCCACAGGGGGAGTCTTTGAGGCGGTCGACCAGCTCATTCTTGACGGCAAAGCCGACTCCATGAAGGCGGCGTTCTGCCTCTGGTTTCCCTTTCCAGAAGAAGGTATAACCTCCACCATGTTCCTTCAACTGGCCTTCCCCTGCCCGCCGGGTCTCGCTTAGGGCAGTGATGTCAATGTCAAAACGTCTGAGTTCCCGAGCAACTATGGTGGTGCGGCGTTCCGGCCTGTTTCTATTGGAATTGTCCATGAGGATCCTGACGTTCCAGGTCCCGAACTTCATACTGACGAAGTGGAAGATGCCTGTGTGTGAGTTCTTTTAACGTGGGGTGGCCGTTGCACACCGGCAACCACACGGGCTTAGCTGAGCAAGTCTTGGTCCAGTGGCAAGCGGGTCCAAGACAACTGGAGACCAGGCACAGCTGTGTAAGACTACTTGCCTACGACGAAGTGTTGGCCATAAGCTCGGCGCCGAGCAGCGCCATTATTGGTAGTTGGCCCAAGGCTTGGTCGGGGGGCAGGCATTAGGAAGGTCACTTTCAAAGTCATTTTAAGAGTTAAAAGTTGATAAAATTTCCCAATTTGTTTAAAAAGTTTCTAAGAGTTGTTAAGTCTAAGATGTAGATCAATAATAGGTTATAAAAGTTTCCCCACTTGTTTAAAAGTTTAAGATTGATTAAGAGTCCGAGGAATGTTTTAAAAAGTTTTTCCAAAGTTTCCAAAGTTATAAAGGTTTCTCCAAGGTTTCCAAGTTATTTAATAGTTTAAAAGTTTAAAACTTTTACTAGGTGTATAGATAATTCCACATCCTTTTTAATTCAAAATTATGATTACCAAAAATGTTGTGAGGTACCAACACCATCTTAACTCAATATGAGGTCACTCATCATCACCTAAGAATTAATGGTACTTATCCAGCATGAGAATACCCATATGGAAAAGCAGTTGAATTGATGGTACCATTTCATAGTGATTGTACTATAATTATATTATAGTCAGCGCTTGAAGAAAATCATTGTCAACATTTTATGTCACTTTTGTGACTAGGGTTTTTTATGTAATTTAATGTACCTTTATTTATCAAGAACCAATATTGGAATTATAACTAGAGGAAATTGGTTTCAAAATACAAGAACAGATTAAAACATACATATAATATAGATAAAGGGTGGAAAATTCCAAGCTCTGACTAGCATGCCGTGAGTTGCATTTGCACATTCAGCTGAAAAACAAAGCAACATATTTTTATCCATCCTGCTCCAAATCTTCATTTTTTTTCATTCTCGTTGCTACATCAGATCCTTCCTGGGTTTCTGGGGCTATTCCTGACCCCGTTTAAAGGGCCCGAAATTCATCGACATTCGCTTAGTGCCGAAAAATACAAGTTTTGTCAAAAAACTGGTACATACCATTCGGCGGAAGATTCGTCATTGACATACCGCTGAGTGATATGCACACTGTCCGCCATGTAGAACCGGCCGCATACCGCCCAAAAAGTGCAAGTTTGATGACATATCGCCGACATACCATCGGAGCTGCATACCGTCTTGGAGAAGATGGTTTTACTCGATCTTAACTGAGCAGTAGTGTTCGGTGCCGCCATTTTGAAATCGGGAACAGTCAGTAAAAGCAGCCCCTCAGTATTTCAGGGGTGAACGGTGACTTTACAGTGCGATTTACAGTGGTATTAGTACTGTGTACATTATTAAGATAGAAGGCATTTGAATTAATATTTTTTTCATTGTAAAATCATTTGAGTTTATCTCAGGATATTTGAAAAGATTCTGGAGATTTGCTGACTACTTGTCCAATGCAGGATCCAGATGGGAGAAGGTTTATTGAGCAGAATTATCAGGGTAATGGAGGAGGTCACAGACTGATGATGAGGAGGAGGCCTTGCCCCCAAAGAATTTTCAGGGAGTAGCGCTCATACTTAGACCTGACCGATCAATAGTGAGTTCGAAGGCTCCACTTCCAAAAAGAGGTGATCAGTGAGATTTGCCAGCTCATTAAGGCAGACCTGCAGCCCAGTACCACCAACATTACTGCACGCTCTGTTGAGGTGAATGGTACACTCATAATAAAGGATGAAACTAAGTACTGTGTACAATGAGCAAGTGTGACCTTGGCTCCTTTTAATAAGACTCCAGAGTGCCGGTACCTTGTGGGTAGCCTGCTTATATACCGTGCTCCCAAGGAATGCTGGGATCCCTCGGGACTCCAACAGGTAGGCCCTCTGGTGGTCAGGTGTCATACAGGTTACAAGGGGTTAAATACATAACAGTGAAGGTGACTGCGGCACTTTCCTTTTATGCATGTAGCTCTTTTCGGGCATCAGCTGGGGATATATGCTCTGTTTCTCAGTACACTTCTCATCGCTGCTTTCGTCAGGTAACCGAAGCACTGTATGCACGCCGGATGGAATTTATAAACTTCCCAATGACCAGGGAGGCATAGAGTGACAGGGCTTTGGGTTTTGCACGCATTGCCGGTTTCCCCAAGGTGCAGGGTGCTGTTGACTGTACCCATATTGCTCTCCAAGCACCATTACAGAAGACGGAGGTGTACCGAAACCATGAGGGATTCCATTCCCTCAATGTACAGCTGGTCTGCGACTGTACGTAGCGCATAATGGCAGTGAATGCCAACTTTCCAGGGAGCATCCATGATGCGCACATCTTGCATGAGAGCACTGTGCCTCACCTGTTGGAGTCTGAGCCACAAGGTAAATGCTGGATGCTGGGTGACAAAGGGTACAGCCTTGCCACCTGGCTCTTGACCCCCCCCCCGCCCCTGCGGAACCCTCGGACAGAAGCCGAGCAACGATATAATAAGAACCATATAGCTGCACGTAATATAATTGAAAAGACAATTGAAGTGTTGAAGCAGCACTTTCGATGCTTGGACTACTCGGGAGGTAGGCTGCTCAGTTCACAGTGGTGTGCTGCATGTTGCATAATTTAGCAATCATGTGGGGACAGGAATTGCCACGGGACTGCCGGACCACCTGAGGACAGAGTGCAGGAGACGGAGGAAGAAGAGGAGGAAAATGAAGGGGAGGAGGTAGAGGAGGAGCTTCCAAATGAACCCATGGAACCCCCAAACACTACAGCGGAGAGCTCGCGGAGCATATGCCACTTCAAAATTGTTAAGTCAGCAGCTCATAAATGAACACTTTGCTTGAATGCGTCTTTTCCTGCACACAGTGTGTGGGACCCTGATGACTGTTACCCCAAAAGTTTGACACTGTAAAGAGTGCTTAAATTCAATTGAAACGTTTATGTAAAAATTTAAAAAATATAGAACAATTGTAAAACTTATAACTATAACTTTGAAAAACTGTAACAACTTTAACAACTTGAAATAAACTTTAAAAAATCAAACTTCAACTATTTTAAATTAACAATGAACAATTGTGTTATGTCTGTAATGCACTTATGAATGACTCCACGAGGCAATGTGTTGTACTCAAACTGTCGTGACCTTGGTCCTTTATTCGTAACTCCAGATTGAGGCACAAGCATGGTGAGCAGCCTTTTATACTGGGCCCTGCACACCTATGCAGGTGACCCTCAGGTCTCCCGCCGCAGTGCCCTCTGGTGGACAGCCTCTGCCACAGGGGCAGGAAACCCTGGTCTGCACCAGTTGCAACTTCTGGTGGTGCCAGCATAGTATATACTTTATTGATAATACATCAGGTAACAAGTCTCCATCTTATGCAACTATACACTGACTACACAGAGTATATCTATAGTCTGCATATATAACAAATTGACTATATAATAAAGCACCTTTTACGTCCTCTACCTCGACCGCATACTCCCCCACCCTCTGGACTCGCCCCACCCCCATTTCTTATTCCCGGACCTCCCCGTGGTGGTACCAAGCCGGCGTGCAGCAGTGCACCCCGAGTGCTGTTGCTGTCGTTGGAGGTGAGACATTGCAGGCGCAATGAATGGGGCCTCGGGAGAATCTCATGATCCAGAAGGCACGGCTTCAGGGCTGGAAGCTGCTGGCAACTCCCCACCCTCGGTGCTGTCGACCTGACTACTATGGCACGGGGGGATTCCGCACCATATCCCGATCCCATCGATTGCCGCATAACGTCGGCAGTTCACTCCATCGCGGTGATCAGACGCGACATATCCTCTGACTGTCATTCTGAAAGCGCCACGGTGTTTCCAGCTATCATAGCCATGGCCTTGAGTAGTTCTCGACCGATATCGACGCTGGCCTGTGACAAAAGCACCATGTCCTGGTATGCGCCTATCTGTTTTGCAGCAACGGCCCTTTTCTGCACCAACCTCCTTTGCTGCGACAAAGGTGCTGTAATGCTGGGGGTGCCTTGCTGCACATGGCTTGGTCCCACAGAGTCCGAGGAGGAATGGAGGAATCCCCTGAATATTGAGTTGGTGGTGGAGGATGTTCCAGCTGACCCAGATGTAACTTATCTTCTCCTCCATCTCCACCCCTACCTCTACCTCCGCTGGCTCCAGGATGAGCTGCTCTTCCTTTTCCTCTTCATTGTCTCTGGCAGGGGTGAAGTCAGAAGAGGACTGGGTGATGCCAGAGGTGGAGGCAGTGGGTCTGTCGTCTGGTCTCTCTGTGGAGATCTGGTCTGAATCCTCCGAGTCTAGAAGTACAAAACAACATTTAAAAGTGCTTGGCACCAGGGGAGGGGTCAGGGTTACATGAATATATGAGTACAGTAGTACAGTGATGTAGCGCAGCCTTACTTAAATGTCCACCACTGCTGCATTACTGCGTTACATATCGCCAACAGACAATACATATATACTTATGCATTGTTACATGCCCCCAACATTGCAGTACATCATATGAGCCCAACATTACAGTGCAATAAACTTGCATTATATTACATGAGGCCAACATTACAGTTACATTACATGACATTACATGACCGCAACACAGACCGGGGATTATATTGAACTGACCATCCTGTGTGGGTGGGTCAGCTCCAACGCCGGTGGTGGCACGGTTGCTATCCCCGACCAGTGACAGGGCACGGATTTCAATCTCCATCAAGGGTTCTTGCGTTGGGGATCCTCCCCCTATATGACACTGATCCACTGGTATTGCAGTTGTCTTCTGCAGAAAGTAAAGTAAATTAAAGTAAAAATCTTCAATCCATTTAACATCACGCACACACAGGTTCACACACACACACACACAAACACACACACACACACACACACACACATCAAAACACTGGGTTGTTCCTCTTGTCATTGCCTGGAACCACAAATACATCGCCATAACCTTGGGATAAATAACATCATCTGTGTGACACTGAACCTACATTTACATGGCACATGGGGAGTGCATAAATAAAATCATTACTTTTGCTACCCTCACCAGATCGTTCCACCTCTTACGACACCTTTCTCCAGTGTGTACCATTGTACTTGTGGAGCAGATAGCCTCATCCCATATTTTCTTTTAGGGGGTGCTTTCCACGACCACCCTTCGTTAAGTCAGAGTATCGCTCCGTGATGTTTGCCAGCAGGGCAGGTAGCTCAGTTTCGTCGAAGGCGGGCGCCCTCAATCTCCTTCTTGATATTCCTGAGCTTTGACTTCTTTATCAGCATTTCCATTATATTTATATTTATATTATGGGGCAGAAATTCCGGCTTCCCGGGTCCGTACGGAGTGTATACGGACCCGGGAAGACATCGCAAAAGCTGGTATTCAGAGCACAATGTACTTTCGCTGAAAACCGGCTTTTCCGATCTGTCAAGCTGGAACTTGACAGATCTTCCATAAATCGGCAGCGAGGACATTTGCAAGGGCAAGATTGCGGAATTTACCCATATCTTGCCTAGCAACTGACCTGAAAACTCTACTTTTACAGGCGTAAGAGTTTCAAAACACACTTAAAACATAAAAAATAACATTTAAAAAGCACTTTATTTTTAAAAACCCTGTCCACTACGTTAAATTTATTTTAAAGCATAATTTTAAAAACTTTTTTTAAAAATCGGAAAAATATATATTTTTAATAATACATAAATAACTTTCATTTAAATTAATGTTAAATAGGTAGTGTATTTTTTCTATTTTTTAATTAATGTTTTGTGTGTTTGGGGGGCATTTCACATTCATAATAATGGGAACTCCAACTTACGGAGTTCCCATTATTATGAATGAGAACATACTTTACCTGATTAGCTGCCCAGAGCCATGTGACTGCGCAGGCCTGGAGTTGCAGTCAGTGGAGGCCTCAGGACCAGGAACTCGCATGGCTGATGTAGCTTCAGGTAAGTTTGCTTATTTTTTAAGTTTTTACCCGATCGCCCGCGGGAAGCAGCCGACCAGATTTCTGGGCATATATGATTTTTTATTTATAAAATATGTATTATTATTGATATTATATTATTATTATTTGACTCTGGAATCTCTGGTGAAAACAACTGACCCTTGAATACTTTGCTGCTACTCCTCACTCTCTCTTCCTCGACTCCAACTCTCTGCGTATGCGCAGGTGACCTCTGACCAGCGAAATCGCAGGGAAAAAGCATCTGTAAAAAAAGGCAAAAAAAAATTTTGCACATATGCAGTGCTGCACCGTCCATCGAGAAGAAAGTCGATCTTGATCGACGATAATCCCCTGCACACCTCTCGCATATCGCCGAAAAAATTTTGACGAAACTAGCAGTCTTCGGTCTCGGCGGTTTTAAACCATGCCTCACCAGAATACCGCTGAGAAATGGGCAGACCTTGCATCCTGATTAATTTCAGGCCCAATATATTCCATCAGACAAATGTATCTCTATTGTATTTTGCTGTCTGGAATTCGAAAATGAAGAGACTGTGTTTCTATTTCGATCAGATGAAAGCTTTGTATTAAATAGAATAATGGATGCCACTAAGTAAATTTCATGGCAGTAATCCAATCAAGGTATTTGATGGAGTCATAAGTGAGAGACAATTTGAGCAGTTTGTCATTTGAACTCTGAACTGAGTTTACTGCCATCAATTTACTTATAGGTAAATGAAAAATTCTGTGCATTTAACACTTGCAATAGTTCTTTTTTTCTTATATTAGTTTGAGCCATTCTCAATTTGGTACTGTATACTTGTCCTGGACACTTATAAGGTTAGATTTATTTTGCTGCTCTTGGTATAAACTGATTGGATTAATTTGATTCTCTTGATTTTTTTTTGAGCCTGAGTTCTTCCTGGTTAGGTTGCGACATCACCAAGTTTCAGTGCAGTCTTTTTAATCAGCTTTTTGATCGTAAATGCCAACTATTGTTGTACACTGGTTCTCCTCTTGTGTTTCCTTTTTTTTGATGCACTGTTATATGCTGTCTTTCTTACTATAATATTCCAAAATTAAAAGGGTGATTTTTAACTCCACCCATCCAGAGGGAGTGGGGCGTTATCGGAATTAAAATTGCATAGGGAGACTTCCTGCTCGATTCCTGCCTAGCGCCATGTTAACCACACAGTTCTTTTAGGCACCTGCCGAAAGCAGGTAGAAGCCTGATGAATGCATGCAAGTTGGGGTCCTATGATGCCGTTAGGACCGCATGTGATCTTAATGTACAAAAATAGAAGTCCTTCTCAGGAGTGAACCCACTGGTCATCAATCTTGCTAGGTTTTACTCAAAGGGCCATTGGAAGTATTATTTAAAAAGTAATTCACGTTCAATTATTCAGATAATAGATATGTTTGTGGTTGCATTATTTGGCTTTCCATGGGCGTGTTTGCCTCAGAGGTTGCTTTTGTCTATATTACTCTACTTGCACACTCAGCGGACAGCTTATGTTGGCAGTCATTCTTGCAACTTTAATTTGGTGACATGAGGAAGAGGAGCAACAGCAGGATGTTCTACCACAAGGTATAGTAGTTGGGCATGTCAGGAGACACCACTGGAGGGAGTGTGCAGGCCTCGAGTGAGTTTCCTGGATTTATCTAAAGAGCAGTGTATGAGGAGGCTGTGTTTCTCCAGACAGGCAGTCGCAGATCTCTGCAGTCTCTTGCAAGAAGACCCACTGTCTGCTGGGTCAGGTGGCCGTGCTTTGTTGCTGGCAGTTAAAGACACCACTGTGATTAACTTCTTTACCTCAGGCTTTTTCAAGGGTGCTACAGCGGACAGTCAGTCTGCCAATTTTAACAAAAACCATCAAATCCATGCCCAGTCCCGGACTTGTCAGTAAAAGTTGGTAGGGTTAGTGTGTAAGAGTTCCTGAAAATGTATAAAAGGGGCTTACAGCGACAAAGGATTACATAGGATATACGGCATGGAAACAGGCCATTCGGCCTATCCAGTCCATGCTCTATTCGAGCCTCTTTCCGACTTTCCTCATCTAAATCTATCAGCATAACCCTCTATTCCCTTCTTCCTTATATGTTTGTCTAGCCTCCCCTTAAATGCATCTATACTATTCGCTTCAATATAGCGAGTTCCACATTCTCACCATCATCATCATAGGCAGTCCCTCAAAATCGAGGAAGACTTGCTTCCACTCTAAAAGTGAGTTCTCAGGTGGCTGTACAGTTCAATGCGGGAATTACAGTCTCTCTCACAGGTGGGACAGATCGTCATTGAAGGAAAGGGTGGGTGGGGAGTCTGGTTTGCTGCACGCTCCTTCCGCTGTCTGTGCTTGTTCCTGCATGCTCTCGGCAACGAGACTCAAGGTGCTCAGCGCCCTCCCGGATGCTCTTCCTCCACTTAAGGCGATCTTGGGCCAGGGATTCCCAGTGCCGGTGGGGATGTTACACTTTATCAAGGAGGCTTTAAGGGTGTCCTTGAAGCGTTTCCTCTGCCCATCTGGGGCTTGCTTGCTGTGTAGGTGTTCCGAGTAGAGCGATTGTTTTGGGAGTCTCGTGTCAGGCATGCGGATGATGTAGCCCGCCCAATGGAGCTTGTCGAGTATGGTCAGTGCTTCGATGCTGGGGATGTTGGCCTGAGCGAGAACACTGACGTTGGTGTCTGTCCTCCCAGTGAATTTGCAGGATCTTGCGGAGGCAGTGCTAGTGGTACTTCTCCAGTGCTTTGAGGTGTCTGCTGTATATAGCCCACATCTCTCAGCCATATAGGAGGGTGGGTATCGCTGGTGCACTGGAGGCATTGTTGGATCTAGCGCAACAGAGGCGTGGCCCCGCCTGAAGAGCTCCTCGGCGCCGACCCCCCGCCCCCCCCTTTCTGAAGTTCCAAAATCTGGAACTACCCGAACCTGGGTTCGGGTGTTTCCGGATTTGTGACGTCAAAGACGATCCAAAGTCTGGAAAAACACGGAATCCAGAACGTCCTCGGTCCCGAAGGTTCCGGATTCTGGACGCTGCACCTGTACTTGAAAAAGAGAAATTTTCAGGGCTACGGGAATAGAACAGGAGGGTGAGACTAATTGGATAGCTCTTCAAAGAGTCGGCACAGACATGATTGGCTGAATGTCCTTCTGTGCTGTCCTTCTTTGCTTTATGATTCTAGGAACAGACACGTGTGTATATTGCAATGATGCCACATTGAGATCTTCAGATGTCATGCAAAGCTCAAGTGTTTTTAGCAACATCTCAGCCGAGTCTCAAATCCATAATTTTTGATTCTACTTCATATATACAAGATGTGCTGGAGGATATTCTGTGATGACTTAAAATCATGATTATGGGTGCCATAAATGGCTTTATGTCATAAAATAATCTTTAAACAAAAAAAACCCTGACGATCCATATAATAAATATTTCAATGACTGAACTTCACATAGAGGGGAAAAATTACCTTTTAATCTGCAGGTTTTCAATGGCCACATCTTCCTGTGCAAAACAGAAAACATGAGCTTCAGAATTATTCTATACTGAAAGTCACTATAATTAAAAAAAAATCCCTCTAGTGTAGAGCACGAGCCTTTAATTTTCCCCTGCTGTTTCAAAATATTACCTGGCCCTGTGTCTGTACTGCAAAGAGGGAGAAAACTCCTTGGCTGTTAAGCTGCCAGAAGGCCATGTAATTTACTGGAAATGGCACCTCATTCTTTTTTTTGCCCCCCTGCAGGGTGATACCATTGCTTCCAGCACAATGTGGCTCAGTTTAGAACAGAGCAGAGTATTTGGTGTTCTAACTTGAGGGGCTGCATTAATTGGCACACAGCACTTTGCCAGCAAAGCTACACTGGAACAAAGGATATCAGTAAAAATATTGCACAGAAATTTTATGCTGGAACATAAAAGAAAGTAGAACCAAAAAGGTTTAGCCGTTGTTTCAGTTCTGAACTTCACTTATTTTATTGTTTGTGTTAGGAGTTCCACAATGATGAAAGAATATTATAACCTTCCCATTACTAATGAAGTGTCCTCCATTAACATTATCTTGTAACTTGTGGTGTATGCAGCACTCAAATCACTGACTCCACGCAGTCTGGTGTTGTAGTAACTGCTGTGACCTTAGTCCTTTATTGTGTAACTCCAGAGTGCCTCTCAGGTGTGGTGGGCAGCCTTTTATACTCTGTCTTGCAGGTACTTTCGGGTCTCCCACCACAGTGCCCTCTGTGGCGCACCATTGTACTTATGTATTGTCCAGGTACATTAAATGTATAACATCTCAATCTCTCCCCCCCCCCACCCAGTTCCAGGAGCCATTGCCAGTGACCTCGGCCTTGTTCGTCCTGGTTGATTTGTGAGTGTGAGTCCTTACTGTGGTGTTTGCAGTCCTTACATGGGTGATGAAGTACACAGGGCATAACCTCCAACAGAAAACAGGTATACATAGACAGTACAGTTGTATGGTACATATAATATGTGGTACAGATGTTATGTCAAAAGGTTGCAGGTGCACTGAACAGTTGTTTAATCCCAGCTCCTCTGGGTGAAGTACGGTGGCGGTATACTGCCCCTTTTTGCCCGAGGTAACGGGCTGTGCTGAGACAGGGTATCACACTTAGTGCGTTGCCTCTGTTCTCAGAAAGTGGTCGCTTTAGCAGCTCATCTGCAGCTGCTGAACCATTGCATGAATCACATAAATCAAGAATCGCATTGGTCCATTAATCATGTTAGTCACAGATCCATTTACCCTTTTACTTGTACCTTGTGGTATTAACTCTTTTCGTAATACATATCCCTTATTTTAAAACAGTACTCAACCAGCATCAAGATATTACTACTTATCATAATTCACGTCATCATACAAATCACATTGCTCATTTCGACTTGCTCCTGCCTCACAACAGTCTCTTTGTGGGGCCCGCCACGGTGTAAAGCCCTTTTAAGACTCCCGGGTGCATTTCCCTTTTAAGGCGCCATCTTGTGGTTCCCACGAGGCTTCCCTTGGGCGCCACCATTTTAGTTGCTCTGCTTGCCTTTGTCTGCAGAGCTCTGCTGCCACGAGGCTCACCACCATCTTGAGCTCGCTGGCATAACGTTTTACTCGCTGGCATGACGTTTTACTCGCTGGAATCGAAGGAATAAAGAAGAAAGAAGGAATGAAAACGGCCAAAACAATCCGATCTTGAATCTGGCAGAAGTGGCTCTTTGGATTCGTCATAGTCCCTGTGAGAGCGGCCTCTGTGATTGCTGCCGTATCCTCCGCTCTGGCTCCTGCATCCACCCAAGTAGCTGTCGCGTTCTCCCGAGTCGCACCAGCCGCCGCCGTAGCCTCCGCCGCCGCTGCAGCCTCCGCTCCTGCCGCTGTGCCAGCAACTGCTGACTCTCCTGCAGCCGCCATAGCCGCCACCACTGCCGCCGCTGTCCCGGTCTCCACGGTAGCTGTGACCGCTGCCCGACTCTTTCTCCACGTGGGCCTCCCCCCAGACTTGTCGGCCATCGATGGACCTCCCGTTCATCGCCCGCAGCGCGTCACCGGCTCGCACCTCAGCGATCAGCCTGCACTTGAAAAACTGCTCTTCCAGGGTCTGCTCGTCTGTGGAGGCTGAGGCTGCAGGATTGCTTGAGGTCAGGAGTTCTGGGCTGCTGTCGCCTGTGTGACTGCCGATGAACGGCTTCTTTCTCCTCCAGCTCAGTCGGCGCTGCTCTTTGGGAACCCCGGTAGAACAGCAGTCTGTGGAGGAATGCAGTCTTTCCAGCTCCCACGGACCTTCCCCATGCCGAGAAGCGTCAGCCCATCGCCTGCAATGACCCACAAAGGTAAACCGTGCGTCTCGCCTCTGTGAGATACCTGCACATCCGCTCTGCCAAGAACAGGTATCAGTTCCTTGGTGTAGCTTTGCCGTGACCGGGGCCAGCTTGGGTCGTGCAGCTGGGTTGACCCACAGTTTATCAAAAGTTTCCTGACTCATTGACAACGGACCCGATCCAGTGTCCACTTCCATACTCACTGGGACTCCGTTAATCTTGACCTCCATAATCACCGGGGCCAAACCGTCGGTGCACGTATACAGTCCAAACAACGCCTCATCTTCTTCTGCCTGCTCCTCACTGGAAAATGGACCCTCTACCATCTCCTCAGCTACACGGTGAGTCAGGTTTCTTTTGCACATACGCTGAAGGTGGCCTTTCGTGTGGCAGGTATTGCACATATACTCCGCAAACCTGCACCGGTGAGCCCCATGGCGTCCTCCGCAACGCCAGCATGGTGCTGCTCGATTAGCCCCCCTCGGCGGACTCTGAGTTCCAGGAACCCGAGGTTCGTGCTCTCTGCCCTGGGCAGAGCCACGTTCTGCAGTTTTATCCATAGTGGGTGCTATCCTGTGGATAGTACCTGCCGGGTTCGAGACTGTGTGTATCATCTGCTTGGTGCTGCAAGTCCAGGTCATAAATGCCCTGCTAATGGTGATGGCTTGCTTCGGGATGACTGTAGGTTCAGTGGATAGCAGCTTGTGGAGGAGACCCTCGTGGCCAATCCCCATAACAAAGAAGTCTCGCAACGCCTCGTCAAGGTATGTGCCAAAATCACATGGCACCGCGAGTCTCCTAATGTCCGCAACATATTTGGTGACATCCTGGCCCTCAGGTCCGCAGTGGTGGTAGAATTTGTGCCTGGCCATGAGGATGCTCTCCTTCGGTTTCAGTTGGTCACGAATAAGTTCAATCAGCTCCTCATATGACTTGTCCCTGGTGCTCGCGGGTGCCAGCAAATCCCTGACAAGACAGTAAACCTCATCACCACAACTGGAAAGTAATATCGCCTTACGCTTCTCTCTCAGTACGTCCGTGTTCCCCATCAGGTCGTTTGCTGTAAAGTAGTACTCGAGCCTTTCCGTAAAGGCCTCCCAATCATTGCCCACCGTAAAATCCTTTAGCGAGCCCGGAGTAGCCATGGTTGCGTGAAGATCGTTTGTGTCCTCGTCACCAATGTGGTGTATGCAGCACTCAAATCACTGACTCCACTGGTGTTGTAGTAACTGCTGTGACCTTAGTCCTTTATTGTGTAACTCCAGAGTGCCTCTCGGGTGTGGTGGGCAGCCTGTTGTACTCTGTCTTGCAGGTACTTTCAGGTCTCCCACCACAGCGCCCTCTGTGGCGCACCATTGTAACTATACATTTAATGTACCTGGACAATACATAACATAACTAATCTTGATATTAGAACTGTATGCAGGACAAATCCCTTGGTGAGTGAAATGTTACTATGAGTACTGTGACACTATTAACTGACAGTTAAGCTTGCAATGTCATTGAGAATTGAATTGTGTCATGCAGCATACCATCTGGAGCTGTTCTCTTACTAAAGATCTAATCTGCTTTATGGCCATTTCTGCTACTGCAGGTTTAAAACAGTAATCTTTTAATTCGTGTGTGTGTTTGTTTCAGTTTTGGATAGGAAATATTCAATGGATCAGATGGTATGATTTGATGGATTAATTTAGATATTTGATTGTCAAGAAGAGGTACTAATTGATGGCCAATGGCATTTCTAACTACAAACCAGAGGATGCATTTTTTTATAGTGTGGACCTTCTGAGGTCCAAAGGCAACCATCTTTCTGTCCCCCTTCACCCCCACCGTACCCTCTCGATAAACAAGGTTGGTCCCTCTATCCTTCCTTCCTCTCCACCCCTCCTTCGTGCGCATTTTATTTTTATTTTTGTGTAGGCTTGGAACCTAGAAAGTCAATTGGTTGGTTGCCAATTGTAAATGAAGGGAGAAGGATGTCCCTACTGTCCAGGGTATTCAGAGGCCTTGCAGGGCACATCATTCTGTTTGTGTAAGGGAGATTAAGCATTTTTTTAAATATGTCTTGATTGTTTTTGTTTCAGTGAACTGCATGAAGGACTGTTTGGCAACTGCATCTCAGAATTTATTTGGGCTACATTTATTTTGAGGGAATGTGATTAGGAAATATTTTTTTACATCATTTGATTGGCAAATAATGAAAATAGAAAATAATGAATTCAAAGGGAGAAAAATAGAAACTTAAACACTTAATCAATGAAGAACAAAATTGGTTCAGTGTAAATGGCAAACTTGGCATTGACCGAGATGACTGTAAATGTATACAACAGATGGTAATTTTAACCCAACCCATCTGGTGAGAAACTTACCTGACCAGATCGGCTACCTGTTTTACATGCTACCCGATTTTACTTTCCAATGACCCAGTGGGCATGTTAGGTTAAAGTTATCCCTAAGATTATTTTTATTACTGTTTTGTACAGCAGGCATTAAGAATATAAAATACAAAAAATATTTTTCTATTCCACATACAAAAATATATTTTTTTACTTTGTCCTTCCAACGTTGACTCCAAGCACTTCAATGTTTGGTGCAGAATAAACAATCCCATAATCCGCAGCATTAAGTAAACATTGCTGACACAAAAATACAGTAAAAATTCCACATACCTTCAGTTCCTATTGCCACTGCTGTACTTATCACTACTTGCATCAGGCAATCTCCGCTAAACTTGGCATATCTGCCACGTGATGGTAAGAAACTTTAAGCTCTGGCAGCACAGTAAGAGCTGTAAATAAGGCTCCACTGACTATCATATACTCATGCACTTCACTTTTGTAGTTTATGATACCATTGAGTTTCTTGTAACTCATTGCCAAATGTTTATATTGTGGTTTTATTGTTTCTAGATTTGACAGCATTGTTATAGATTCTGATGCAACTATGAAATGAATTGATTAATACTAGCATTAAACAAATCCAAAGTGGTTTATTTTTCTATAGTCTGCAAGTCTGAAGTATTTTTGAAGTGTAGTAACTGTTGTAATGTAGGGAAATGTGACAAAAAATGAGATGAATGACCAATTAACCTGGTTTAGGCGGTGGTTGAGGGAAAGATGATGGCCAAGGTGCCAGGAGAGCTCCCAGCTCTTCTTCAAATAGTGCCATGGGGTCTTTATTTTCCACTGGAACAAAGTGACGTGACTTTGATTTAACATCTCACTCTAACAACAAAGCACTGACCATGCAAGCATTCCTTCAATACGGCACTGATGTGTCAGCCTAGATTATGGCTCCAAAAATGCATGGGCCAGTGATCCCAGGAATACTGGCTCCTACTGCACAGCCAGGCCAACCTATCTCGAGTATCTGACTTCAAAGGGGGGCTTCCTGACTTGCATAATCTCAACAACCACTCATGCCAATAGGTGTCTGCATGCCCCATAAGTTTAGGAATCCAAGGAAAAATCGGCTATTACATGAGGGTTCCAGGGCCACCCAGTATATAAGTTTCAACAGCCATCGGCCCCTTTGTAAAGAGGCTGAAATAATTCATCCAGTGGCAAAGATTTACAGAGGACAAGGCCATGTCTCAGGTTTGGAACTTTCAAGGTGGGCCCCACATTTGCCATTCTTCGGGCTGATGCACCTTTTTGGCGTACTGGCTCATACAGCAAGTCAGTCCAACCTGAGTCCTGAACCAAATAAACTCCTGGCCTGAGAATAGTCCCGACAGTGGTGGCCTTGTTTCATTTGAAGTTGAGAGTGAAACCAGTTGAATCACTCTGACCGTAAATTCAGGTACGATTGTCACTTCCCAATGCAAGTGTGAGTGTAATGGAGCGGAGCATTACTGATATGGTCCTTGTCACAGAATAATGCAAGAGAAGTGCTGACAGTAGAACTTAGATTTGTATATGGTATTTATTGATTTAACCAAAACCCAATAATGGTAATCGTTCTAATCGGGCAATTTCGGGCAAAAATTGGAAATCAAGCTATGCATATCAATACTGTTTTACAGCTGCACAGCATGGATGGATTCCTGTCTGAGAAATTGAGGATTTCAAATGGGGTAATAGCAGGCTATTTTTCAATTCCACGCTTGGAGGGATCTTGCAGCAAGTGTCTATTTACTCTGCATATCTGGCAAGCCGGTTAACTAACAGGATGTACATCAGAATGCATTATTTTGCCACTTCCATGTAACCTCCTAATGACACATGTTGCATGTCTCTTTTCCTGCTCAAAAACATTTCCCAAAATGTGGTTTTCCATATCCAGTTATGTACCTTAAATTAGCTTACTTTTTCAAGGAACCTTGGGGATTCCAATTGTTATTTTAGGTGTTGTGTGTGGTGTGCACACGCACGCAATTAATCTTTTATCAGGTTGCTCATAGTGGTCAGATGATATTTTTGCTTACCTGTCTGTTGTATTCATGTCACTGGAAGTGGGTGTATGTGTGTGCTTCTTCATTTATGTTTCTTTTTCTCATATTTCTATGCTATTTGTGCCAGCTGTGGCTCCGTTCGTAGCACTTTCCTCCGAGTCAGAAGGTTGTGATTTCAAGTCCCACTTCAGGGACTTGAGCACAAAAATCTAGGCTGCCACTCCAATGCAGTACTGAGGGAGTGAGGTGCCATCTTTTGGATGAGACATTAAACTGAGGCCCCATCTGCATGCTCAGGTGGACGTAAAAGACCCCATGGCACTATTTCAAAGATGATCAGGGGAGTTATCCCCGGTTCTCTGGCCAATATTTATCCCTCAACCAACATCACTAAAACAGATTACCTAGCTATTATCACATTGTTGTTTGTGGGAGCTTCCTGTGCGCAAATTGGCTGCCACGTTTCCTACATTACAACAGTGACTACACTCCAAAAGTACTTCATTGGCTGTAAAGCATTTTGGTTCATCTGACAGTCATGAAAAGCACTATATAAATGCAAGTCTTTCTACTTTCTTTCTATATTATTTGTACTGTTCTGCATTTCTTTCTTTATGCTTCTCTTTATTTCTGGCTTTCCTTTTGTGGTACTCAATCAGATTTTGTTTCTGATTTTGAGAGGCAGGGGGTGGCAGTTGAGGAGCGGAATCCAGGTAGGATCACATGTCATGGTGACTGTGAGTAGCAGGTTACAGTTGGGGAGAGTGGCATGTATGTAGACCATGTATACTAACTGTATAGTCACATAAGGTGTGCCACCAGAGGGCACTGCGGTGGGAGACCTGAGGGTCACCTGCATAGGTGTGCAGGGCCCAGTATAAAAGGCTGCCCACCATGCTTGTGCCTCACTCTGGAGTTACACAAATGGGACTAAGGTCACAACAGCTCAAGTACAATACTAGACCTCGTGGAGTCATTCATAAGAGTATTAAAGACATAACAGAGAGATCTGGATAGGGCAGAAAGCAATGTGAAGATGGTGGCACTTCAGCCATGTTGTCTGAGATTTTCTCGCGCAAACACACGTTCTGTCTTATCATCTACTGCTTTTCACTCAACCTGTTGGTCCTACTACCCTCTGTATTGTCTCCCTTGACCCCTTTTGCTGCTTCTCATTCGGTCAATTATTTTCTCTGCACTTCCTGTATCCCCTTCACTCCTATTGCTTTCTCTACCTGTTCATGTTTCCCGTCATCTTCCTACTAACCCGTTCTCGTCTTACTATCACTTTCCCCATTCTAGTTTGATGTTGATTCTCGGGAGTGCTTTTCCCATGTATCATCATCCCCCTCTTGGTCTGTCACCTCAAACTTTCCCTTCCTCCACCATCCCCTCTCCTTCCCTTCAAGGACCATCTTGACCTTTGTGTATGTGTGTCTGTCTCTCTCTCTCTCAGACACACACACATGCAACCCCCTTGCCACCCTTATCATATTCCTATATCTCCTATTGCCCTGGCATATTCTCCCTCTCCCTCTCCCTAGTATTAACCTATAGATTAAAATAAATAGGGTTGAGACTTTATGAATGTAGGCACCTGTTTAAAAAATTATGACACAGGAAGTAAAGTTAATGTGCTTCCATGTAAAATATATATTGATCTCTGATTATGAAATTTTTGCCTTTCTAAAAAAAGGTTCCTGTATAGAATATTATGAACTTTCATGCTTGTTTTAATTCTTCTTCCTCAGAAGAGCAGAGAATAGTGTTTTTCATTGGTATCTAGTGATTGGTTCGTAATGTGGCCATTCACTTAGATTTGGAATGCAGAGCTACTTTAGTTTTTTCCTTTAAGGTAAATATATATTTTTTTCTTTTCCCCTCATCATCTCCCTACTTTTCCTGGGTCAAAGATTAAAAAAACAGGACCTCAAAGTTGTATTTTGAGTACAGGGGCAGGGAGGTGTTGCTACAATTGTACAGGGCCTTGGTGAGGCCACACCTGGAGTATTGTGTACAGTTTTGGTCTCCTAACCTGAGGAAGGACATTCTTGCTATTGAGGGAGTGCAGCGAAGGTTCACCAGACTGATTCCCGGGATGGCGGGACTGACCTATCAAGAAAGACTGGATCAACTGGGCTTGTATTCACTGGAGTTCAGAAGAATGAGAGGGGACCTCATAGAAACGTTTAAAATTCTGACGGGGTTAGACAGGTTAGATGCAGGAAGAATGTTCCCAATGTTGGGGAAGTCCAGAACCAGGGGACACAGTCTAAGGATAAGGGGGAAGCCATTTAGGACCGAGATGAGGAGGAATTTCTTCACCCAGAGAGTGGTGAACCTGTGGAATTCTCTACCACAGAAAGTTGTTGAGGCCAATTCACTAAATATATTCAAAAAGGAGTTAGATGAAGTCCTTACTACTAGGGGAATCAAGGGGTATGGTGAGAAAGCAGGAATGGGGTACTGAAGTTGCATGTTCAGCCATGAACTCATTGATTGGCGGTGCAGGCTAGAAGGGCCGAATGGCCTACTCCTGCACCTATTTTCTATGTTTCTATGTAATCTCAGAATTACTCCCTGTGACTCTCAGGCAGCCCGCTACCACATTCTCGAGGACAATTAGGGATGGGCAATAAATGTTGGCCTTGACGCTGACGTCCATGTCCCATGAATGAATTAAAAATAAAGCCCGTGACATTAAGGGGAAGTGGCAGCATGGGTATGGAATTGGCTCAGTGACAGAAGCAGAGTGTGATGGTGGTGGATGGATGTTTTCAAACCGGGATGTGTTTACAGTGGTGTTCCCCAAGGTTCAGTTTTGGGTTCAATACTCTTTTTTTTAAAATTATAAATGGCCAAGACGCGAGTGCAGGGAGCAGAATAATAAAGTTTGCAGATGATACAAAATTTAGCAACATAGTAGATAGTAATGAAGATAGTTGTAGACTTCAGGATGATATAAGCAGGATGGTGAAATGAGCAGAAGCATGGCAGATGGAGTTCAGTGCAGAGAAGTGTGAACTGATGCACTTTGGGAGGACTAATATGGAAAGACAGCATACTATAAATGGCACATTTTGAAAAGTGTAGATGAGCAGGGAGACCTTTGTGTCCAAATATACACATCCATAAAGGTGGCAGAGCAAGTTGATTAGGTGGTCAAAAAGCATATGGGTTACTCGGGTTTATAAATAGAGGCTTAGAATATAAAAGCAAAGGGATCATGCTAGAACTTTATAAATCACTGGTTAGGCCTCAGCTGGAGTATTGTGGACAATTCTAGGCACCACATTTCAGGAAAGGTGTAAAGGGTACAGAGGAGGTTTACCAGGATGTTACCAGGGATGAGGAACTTCAGCTATGAGGAGAGTTTGGAAAGGTTAGGACAGTTCTCCATGCAACAGAAAAGGTTAAGAGGTGACCTAACAGAGATTTTCAAGATGATGATGGAGTTTAGAGTAGATAGAGAATGGCTTCCCTCTGATGAGTAGGTCAATAACCAGAAGTCATAGATTGGAAATCATTGGCAAAAGATCTGGAGGAGAGATGAGAAAAGTTGTCGGGATCTGGAATACTCTACCTGAAAAGATGGTGGAAGTTGACACCATAAATAATTTTAAAAGGTTGTTGGACAGGTACTTGAGGATGTCCTACTTGCAAGGTTACAGACAAAAAATGCTGGTGTGGGACTAAGCACGACTGCTCTTTCAAAGAACCAGCACAGGCACAATAGGCTGAATGACCTCCTTCTGCACTGTTTGTTTCTATGATTGATTCTAAGAGACACTTCCAAGCCTGTGGAAATGCTGCCTGTAGCCATGCTGCTTTGAACCAGTTGTTAGGAATTTGATAGTAGCTTTTACTTTCTTCCATCACAGTGGTTCACAGTATACTAAGTAACTGGGGATCAGATCTACATCCTAGAAACTGTGCTGCTTGCCCTATTTACAGTATAATAAAATGTTATTTATTCTCTGAAGCAGAGAGTGTTCAAAGATCAGGCCCTCAAATCTGGCACGAAGCTTATGGTCTACAGGGCTGTAGTGATACCCGCCCTCGTGTATGGCTTAGAGACGTGGACCATATAAAGTAGACATCTCAAATCGCTGGAGAAATACCACCAACGATGTCTCCGCAAGATCCTGCAAATCCCCTGGGAGGCCAGACACACCAACGTCCATGTTCTCGATCAGGCCAACATCCCTAGCATCGAAGCACTGACCACACTCGACCAGCTCCGTTGGGCGAGCCACATTGTTCGCATGCCCGATACAAGACTCCCAAAGCAAGCGCTGTATTCTGAACTCCTACACGGCAAGCGAGCTCCAGGTGGGCAGAGGAAACGTTTCAAGGACACCCTCAAAGCCTCCTTGATAAAGTGCAACATCCCCACTGACACCTGGGAGTCCCTGGCCAAAGACCGCCCTAAGTGGAGGAAGAGCATCTGGGAGGGCGCTGAGCACCTCGAGTCACGTCGCCGAGAGCATGCAGAAAACAAGCACAGGCAGCGAAAGGAGCATGCGGCAAACCAGACTCCCCATCCACCCCTTCCTTCAACGACAGTCGTCCCACCTGAGATAGAGACTGTACTTCCCGTATTGGACTGTCCAGTCACCTGGGAACTCACTTTCAGAGTGAAAGCACGTCTTCCTCGATTTCGAGGGACTGCCCACGATAAAATAGCATCAACTTTTCTATGAAATGATTTAAAGGCTTATTCTCCACAGAACATTATAAAATGCTGATTGCAAAATACATAGCTCCTAAAGTAAAGTTCAAAGTGACAAGAAAATGACCACGGCGACATAACCATCAATTCATTGAAGGAGCTTTGTATTTTTAGTAGTAATAAAATCCTATGCTCTGTGGTATTCTTTTACTCGGTCTTGAAGTTTGCAGTCTTGAAGAGAGCTCATTCAGCTCTCTGCCTTTAACAATTCTGGGAGTGACCCATAACGTTTCCAATAAATCTCTCTTAATTTTGTCCAGTAGCAAGTATTGAGAACAGTTTCTTCAAAAATAAAATTTACCATTTAAATAATTTTCCAAAGGCATAGAAGGAGGGGAAGAGAAGAAAGGCAAAAGAAACAGCAATTCAAAATATATGAACAATCAAAAGGACAAAGCCAACACAGGAACAGACATGCTTCATAGTTAGGGCAGTGATACTGCATGGTATTGTAACAGCAACATGGTATTGGCCCTCCATTCACCATGACATTTCTGCAGCTACCGATCTGGTCAGCCACACCCTCACCTTTGATGCCCTAGTCCCTTTTAAAACAATTTCTCTCACCCTCTCCCTAACATATATCTGAGGCTGAACCACATTTCGCAACTTTGGTGTCATATTTGAGCCGGAAATGAGCTTTCGACCACATATCCGCAGCATGACTGGGACCACATATTTCCATCTCCGTAACATCATCCATCTCCGCCCTTGCCTCAGCTCATCCGCTGCTGAAACCCTCATCCATTCATTTGTTACCTCTAGACTTGACTATTCTAACGCACTCCTGGCTGGCCTCCCACATTCTACCCTACGTAAACTTTGAGGTGATTCAAAACTCGGCAGCCTGTGTCCTAACTTGCAGCAAATCCCGTTTACCCATCACCCCTGTGCTCACTAACCTACATTGGCTCCCGGTTAAGCAAAGCCTGGATTTCAAAATTCTCATCCTTGTTTTCAAATCCCTCCATGGCCTCACCCCTCCCTATCTATGTAATCCCCTCCAGCCTCTCAACCCCCCGAGATAGCTGCGCTCCTCTAATTCTGCCCTTTTGAGCATCCCTGATTCTAATCGCTCAACCTTTGGTGGCCGTGTTGGGGATAATGTACTGACGTGGATAGAGAACTGGTTGGCAGACAGGAAGCAAAGAGTAGGAATAAACGTGTCCTTTTCAGAATGGCAGGCAGTGACTAGTGGGGTATCGCAAGGTTCCGTGCTGGGACCCCAGCTATTTACAATATACATTAATGATTTAGACGAAGGAATTAAATGTAATATCTTCAAGTTTGCAGATGATACTAAGCTGGGTAGCAGTGTGAGCTGTGAGGAGGAAGCGAAGAGGTTGCAAGGTGACTTGGACAGGTTAGGTGAGTGGGCAAATACATGGCAGATGCGGTATAATGTAGATAAATGTGAGGTTATCCACTTTGGTGGTAAAAACAGGAAGGCAGATTATTATCTGAATGGTAACAGATTAGTAAAAGGGGAGGTGCAACGAGACCTGGGTGTCATGGTACATCAATAATTGAAAGTTGGTATACAGGTACAGCAGGCGGTGAAGAAGACAAATGGCATGTTGGCCTTCATAGCGAGAGGATTTGAGTATAGGAGCAGGGAGGTCTTACTGCAGTTGTACAGAGCCTTGGTGAGGCCACACCTTGAATATTGTGTACAGTTTTGGTCTAATCTGAGGATGGACATTCTTGCTATTGAGGGAGTGCAGCGAAGGTTCACCAGGCTGATTCCCGGGATGATGGGACTGCCATATGAAGAAAGACTGGATTGACTAGGCTTATATTCACTGGAATTTAGAAGAATGAGAGGGGATCTCATAGAAACATATAAAACATATAAAATTCTGACAGGATTAGACAGGTTAGATGCAGGAAGAATGTTCCCGATGTTGGGGAAGTCCAGAACCAGGGGTCACTGTCTAATGATAATGGGTAAACCATTTAGGACCAAGATGAGGTCGGGGAGACTAGAACTAGGGGGCACAGCCTCAAAATACGGTTGAGCCAATTTAAAACCGAGTTGAGAAGGAATTTCTTCTCCCAGAGGGTTGTGAATCTGTGGAATTCTCTGCCCAAGGATGCAGTTGAGGCTAGCTCATTGAATGTAATGAAATCACAGATAGATAGATTTTTAACCAATAAGGGAATTAAGGGTTACGGGGAGCAGGCGGGTAAGTGGAGCTGAGTCCACGGCCAGATCAGCCATGATCTTGTTGAATGGCGGAGCAGGCTCGAGGGGCTAGATGGCCTACTCCTGTTCCTAATTCTTATGTTCTTATGTTATGTTCTTATGTTCTTATGTTATGTAACTTCTTCACTCAGAGAGTTGTGAGTGTGTGGAATTCTCTGCCACAGAAAGTTGTTGAGTCCAGTTCGTTTGATATATTCAAAAGGGAGTTAGATGTGGTCCTTACGGCTAAAGGGATCAAGGGGTATGGAGAGAAAGCAGGAATGGGGTACTGAAGTTGCATGATCAGCCATGATCATATTGAATGGTGGTGCAGACTCGAAGGGCCGAATGGCCTACTCCTGCACCTATTTTGTATGTTCCTATGTTAATATTAACTCCGTGCATGATACTAGTGAGAATGGATTTGGTTTATGTACCAAAATGAATTGCATCTGGATGCCTTGTAAAAGTTCAGTATTGAGCCATGAAATCTCATTGTCAGTTTGGGACATTGCTCTTGTTATTTACCAGATGTTTTTCTGTGTCATACTGACACCGCATTTGTTTAAACATACAATTTTGTAAAAGGGAGTTTTGCCAATGATGTTTTGAAAAATCAAGTATTACAACAAATAAGTATTAACTGAATATTACTTTACTCTTGCTGTTTAAGTGTAAAGATTCAGATAATCAGTGCAATATCATCACTGAGAGAAATGTTTGGGAGGAGCTATTGATCCCAACAGGTAACAAAAATAATATCCATATATACCATTATTACTTCCGTGGATGATGCAGCAATCTTGTGATTTTGTGCATGCCAAGTTATCTCCCGCCCTGGGAGCAGGTTGGCTGTCTGTCCCCAATCCTGCCTCTCTTAAAACTGGAAGTGGGCGGGTTGGGGTTGGGATTCAGATTTTTGACATTTTAACCTCCCACCTGCCCCAAACACGCCTTCTTTTTGGGGGTTAAAATTCCCCCCATTGTTAAAATGAAAACTACTTAAATATATTCAGATTTGGAGTTCAGTGTCAAATGCAATAAAATAAAATAAAAGGCTTCTCCTAACTTTTAAATAGGATTTTCTTCAAAGTATTTCTTAAGATTGAAAACAAATTGTGGTCATCCTTGCAATCCCTTCCCTGGACTGACCACTCGCATCTCAGGCCTGCCTGCCCGCAGCCAGGCACCCTCTCAATCTGACTGGCTGCGGGCGGGAATCCGAGGCCTCACCTGCTGTTAGTCGGCAGGGCCTGTGGGAAACCGGGTCTCCTGGGTTTACCGCCTGCCTCAGCGGCCCCTCACCCTCAACCCGCCTCCTTTAAGAAAATTCCAGCCATAGTATATAAAGCAGAAATGGGTGGAAAAATCGAGTCTGAGTACTTGTGTCCCCATCCAAAATATATTTTACAATATTCCTGGCCCCATTATGAATGTGCATCCTCATTTCGGCACATTCAGTGGATCAGTGCAGCATAATGCCTGATTCTTAGAAAATGGGCTTATATTCAGATCATGACTCATAAGTCATGTAGTTCATTACAGCCTAATTTGAGGAACATTGCACAATACAGCACATGGAACGTTCAGTCAAGCCTGTACCCTCTGGATACATTTTGTGTGAGTCATTGGGTTTTAGGAACAAGTCAAGAGAGAGGCCAGTCCCAATTCAATTCACTAACTGTGATGCAATCCATCCTGCCAGACTGATGCTCCACACATCTCCTTAAGGCTTTTGTGGTGCACCATTAGCACATACAGAAACTTGAGCTGACCTTGCTGATTTTAGATGTTTTCATATATTGCAAATAAAATTTGTAGTAAACAAATACTGCTTTATTTTGAATTTATTGTGCATTAACATCTAGATTGTTTTGTAAAACTAGAACTAAGATTATGTGGACCCGCCTTAGTTTTGAACTGCTTCTCTACCTGATCCTAAAGTATGATATGAAAGCACTATGGTTACAATTTCCATGCATTCATAGTCGATATGTGGAAAATACAGCCAATTGTATGCAATGAACAGCAAATTGTCTTGTTTGTTAAACTGTACACTAAAATAAGCACAAGATTTGCTATTTTGGAATCTCACACACAAAGATAAGTATAGATGAGGGAGATCATTCTGCGCATCGTGCACATCTTTGCTTAGAAACCTTCAGTACCATTAGCACAGCATCAAATTGCAGCTTGAATGATTCCAGACCTTTTTCCTTCACTTTCCTACCTGGTGGACCATTCCAAATATTAATCACTCTTTGTATGATGAAGTGATCCCTGATGATCAGTCCTGAACTGGGCTTTACCTCTTTGCATCCTTGTCCTGCAGTCATGATTTAACTTGAAATACCGCTCTGGATTAACCTTCTCAAATCTACTTGATATCTCATACACATCAGTAAAGTCTCCCCTCATTTGCCTCAATTAAAGGGTAATAATTGAAAAAAGTGAAGCTTTGTATTTACATAATCAAGGTCAGTGTTTGGCCTATTTGTCACAGATTAGATCCTTTTTTGTTTGTTGTTTTTTGTATCGATATAATTTTTTTTCCATTTTTCATGGAAAATAAAATACAAATGAATTAGCCTCAGACTAGGTTGGGAGAAACATTAGCTGGGACCCTACTTCTCATTGCTTTCATTGAGCACTTGTTGAGAGGTGCATTTATTTGCAAGTCAGCTGTAGATGGAATTGGGCTCAGCTGTGATCTTTCCTACAGTTGAATAGCTTGCCAAAACTCACTGCCTCAGTTAATGCATAAAAATGGGCACTTGGTTGAGGTGCCAGACAACTGCCAACATCTGTGGGATTGTATGTGTCACTGCCCTTAAGGGGTTGGGGGTTAAGGGGACATAGATAAATCAAAATACCAAGAATTTTGTTTTTAACTGCCTTCTTGAGATCCATGTAAGGAATTAGGAGTAAAGAGTAATGAATGCAGAAAATGCATGAATAAGACTTGTTTGTACATCAATAAGATGACCATATATGTTTCAGTAATGTGGATATTGTTGTTTACTATTATTTTACTATATTTAATTACCAAAGAAAAAAGACATTAAAAGAAAAGTAATTCTGATTAAATTAACTTATGTGCCAGCTCTTTGGATCACTTAGTAAAAAGCATACATTATACGCACAGCAAGCATTTCTGCATTCTCGGAATAAATGCTATTTAATAGCATGAATTATAAATGGATCTTTTGTGTAGCCACATCTGTTGGAACACAGCCTCTCTTGCATATCTGCCATCCAATGTGCAGCAGGGATAGGAAGAAGAGATCTGTGTGAGAGACAATGTTACTTATAGCTAAAATAATTCCCTAGTGACTCTTTCAGCAGACAATTGCTGTAAAATGTACTTGTGTTATACTTGGTATTGGTGGTGAGGCTGTGATTATGTCAGGAGAGAGAAGAATTGCAAGAAAAGAAGTTGTACGTACTAAGCTGCTGCGAATAACCAGATTAATCAGCACTAGTCTTTCCCATCCAAAGGGAAGAGCTGATTGCTCGTTGCACAACCCCAGTTAGACAGTAACCATGTGCCTGGAAAGTCGCAGTATTCCAAAGAGCAGAGTATGCTTTTAAACTCTGTTGTAGCCTGGTATTGTTTGCTGAACTGGGCTGATTTATTCCATCTATGTAAGACTGCTTTATTTATTTTTCTGGTAACTACATTGTGTAATAATATAGAAAGTGATTAATGTAATTTACTGTACCAATGTACCTGCCTGAGTTGATGCAATTTATATTAGCTTGGATTTCTGAACAAAACAATTGTAATTATTCCTTTATTATCTTATTTTGAAATCTGAATGTTTTCTACAACTGAGTTTTCAATTTTGCTATGAGCATTGTTGCTGCAATATTTCCTTTTATTTTGATGAATATTCTTGCTGCTGTAGAAACAGCTAATTTCTGTTTTAGGCAGAAATATTTGTATTCAAAAGATCTTGCTGATTTCAGAATTACTAGACACTGGGTAATACCCAACAGCATGATATTTTTATGATCATTTTAAGCTTAACTTTTTGCATTAATATTAAATTAATCTTTTAAATGCAAGCTGGACAGACTAAATTTATAACATTTTATTAACTGTTAAAAATGGAACTGTGGTTCAGTACTCAGTGTACATTTATAACTAATATATAATTGCTTAGTCCTACATTTACAGTTCTAATAGGTCAGTTTAAATTGCATAGGTATTGATCGCTAATCAAATGGTAAAGCAGTTTTTCGCTATCGTCTCTCTTCACTGTTTATGGTTTTTCTTAATGCAAGAAAAAATCCTTCTGTTTCTGTATTTATTTTTGCATTAAAAAGAAAAAACATGGTTTGCTTTTTGCAGTGTTGTTTTTATTGATCAGCTTTCCTTATTCAGGCCCTGATTTTAACTCCGGGTGGGTTTTTGGCAGATGGGCTGAAGGGGAGTTGAAAACGCACCTGGTGCTCCAGAAATGAGACCTGGGCTATTTCAATTCCCAAGCCTTCGTTAAATCCCACCGGCTGTCTTCCCACCCAGAACCTGTGGGAAGCGCTAATAAAGGTCCAGAGGCTACTTAGTGATGCAAGGTAGGTGGCAGAATCGGCTTCTTTCACTGTCATGCAGGGGTCTCGTGTTTGGAAAGTGGGGAAATTCCACGGCAGAGTAGGCCTAATCATACATTTTGGATGGGTGCCCTTGCTGCCTGCTCAATAGAGGACATTCAAATTCAGAATGATGGGATCTTGACTTGACTTGTAGCCTGGTGTTATTTGCTGAACTGGGCATCTATGTATTTCTTTTTCTGGTAACTACCTTGTGTAAAAATATAGAATGTGATTAATATCATTTACTGTACCAATGTATCCACCTGAGTTGATGTAATCTATATTAGCATGGATTTCTGAGCAAAACAGAATTGTAATTATTCCTTTGTTATCTTCTTTTGAAATCCGAATATGTTTTCTACAACTGAGTTTTCAGTTTTGTTATGAGCAATTTTAACTGTTGGTAGGGTTAAAGTCACCCCCTCAAAGTCAGAAGAAAAGATTTCAAAATCACAAATGACGCATGGGGGATAAAATTGATAAAATCAAACCTGCAACATGGATATAAGGTACACTGAGATCCAGTGGTCAGAATTGCAACATTTTAAATAAGGTAATGTTAGAGACAACCTCACATGGAAGAAGTGTAGTAATATGTTTTTTTTCCAAATGAGATGCATGATCACATGCCTACAAATAATTGGGTACATTTTGCAGACATTCTGATGCCATTTGGATTATGGGAAAGATAAAGAAAGACTCCTATTGGCTAAATTGGTTGTTAATGTCGCTTGATTCAATTCTTGAATCTTGCAATGGTCTATAACAGTTGCCCATAATTTTAATAGAAAAAAATGAAGTAAAGGTGTGTTTAATCTGCAGTTTTAAAAAGGAAAAGATTAGCAAAAATAAATGTGGGTCCCCTGCAGGCTGAGACAGGAGAAATTATAATGGGGAATAAGGAAATGGCAGAGAAATTAAACAAATACTTTGTGTCTGTCTTCACGGAAGAAGACATGAAAAACCTCCCAGAAATAGTGGAGTACCAACAGTCTAGCGAGAATGGGGAACTGAAAGAAATTAGTATTAGTAAAATAATAGTACTTGAGAAATTAATGGGTCTGAAAGCTAAAAAATCCCCTGGACCTGATGGCCTACATTCTAGGGTTTTGAAAGAGGTGGCTATAGAGATACCCCTCATTCATAGGCGGTCCCTCGAAACGAGGATGACTTGCTTCCACGCCAAAAAATGGACGAGTTCACAGGTGTTTCAATGAAGGACCCGAACTACATCCTGAAGGGTGGAAGGTGCCTGTGCGTGAATTTTTTTAACGTGGTATGGCCATTGCACACCAGCCACCACACGGGCTTGACAGAACTAAGTCTTGGTCCAGTGGCAAGGATTATCCAAGACAACTGGAGACCAGCTCTGCTGCACAGACCTGGTACGCACACGTATCGGCACAGTGTGGGCTGGCCCGTGCTGCCCCTGGGCCCCTGGCCCCAAACTCGCGCCTCCCCTGGGCCCTGATCACATCCCTGTACAGTCTCTCGCCTCTCCTTCGCCCCAACCTCGCCACTCCTGCTGTATCTGCTCACGCTCCAATCACCGACCTGGATCTTGATGACGTCACTCTTCACAGCCGTTGCCCTCCTGCACCAGCTCGCTGTACTTTGAAGTGGTACGCCGCCACGCTGCCCATGGCTGCAGCTCGCCGCTCCTTTTATGGCTCCAACCTGCCACTGATGTTCCCTCGCAGGTCGGGGCCTCCACACTATAGAGATAGTGGATGCATTGATTGACATCTTCCAAAATTCCATAGATTCTAGAACGGTTCCCGCAGATTCGAAGATAGCTAATGTAATCCCGGTATTTAAGAAAGGAGAGAGAGAGAGAAATCGGGCAACTACAGACCAGCTAGCCTGACATCAGTAGTAGGGAAAATGCTAGAATCTATTATTAAGGACTTGGTAACAGGGCACTTAGAAAATAATAATAGGATTGGGCAGGATCAACATGGATTTATGAAAGGGAAATCATGTTTGACACATCTGTTTTTTGAAGTGGTAACTTGCAGAATAGGTAAGTGGGGAACCAGTGGATGTGGTGTATTTGGATTTTCAGAAGGCATTCGATAAGGTGCCACACAAGAGGTTACTGAACAAAATTAGGGCTCATGGGATTGGGGGTAATATACTAATTTGCATGGATTGAGGATTGGTTAACGCACAGAAAACAGAGAGTAGGAATAAACGGGTCATTTTCGGGTTGGCAGGCTGTAACTAGTGGAGTGCCGCAAGGATCAGTGCTTGGGCCCCAGCTATTCACAATCTATATCAATGATTTGGATGAGGGGACCAAATGTAATATATCCAAGTTTGCTGATGATGCAAAGCTAGGTGAGAATATAATTTGTGAGGAGGGTGCAAAGAGACTTCAAGGGGATATAGACAGGCTAAGTGAGTGGGCAAGAATATGGCAAATGGTATATAATGTGGAGAAATGTGAAGTTATCCACTTTGGTAGGAAAATAGAAAAGCAGAGTATGTTTTAAATGGTGAGAGATTGGGAAAGGTTGGTGTTCAGAGGGACCTGGGTGTCCTTGTACACGAATCACTGAAAGTTAACATGCAGGAACAACAAGAATTGAAGAAAGCAAATAGATTGTTGGCCTTTATTATAAGAGGAATTGAGTAGAAGAGTAAAGATGCCTTACTGCAATTATATAGGGCCCTGGTGAGACTGCACCTGAAGTATTGTGTACAGTTTCGGTCTCTTTACCTAAGGAAGGATATACTTGCCATAGAGGGAGTGCAACGAAGGTTCACCAGACTGATTCTTGGGATGGGGCAATTGCCCTATGAGGAGAGATTGAATAGATTAGGCCAATATTCTCAAGTTTAGAAGAAAGATAGGTGATCTCATTAAAACATACAAAATTCTTACAGAGCTTGACAGGGTAGATGCAGGGAGGCTGTTTCCTCTGGCTGAGGAGTCTAGAATCAGGGGTCACAGAATAAGGGGTCAGCCATTTAGGACTGAGATGAGGAGAAACTTCTTCACTCAGAGGGTGGTGAATCTTTGGGACTCTCTACTCCAGAGGGCTGTGGAGGCTCAGTCTTTGTGTATATTCAAGTCGGAGATCAATAGATTTTTGGATATTAAGGGAATCAAGGGATATGGGAATAGTGCAGGAAAGTGGAGTTGAGGTAGAAGATCAGCCATGATCTCATAGACTTGTGGAGCAGGCTCAAGGAGCCAAATGGTCTACTCCTAACTTTTATGTTTTTAACATATGTTGCTCCTTTTTAGTATTCCATCTTTCAGCATAACATTCTCTCGTAAATGAAATATCAAAGTAAAGGCACAGCTGCTCACTCATTTTCTGTTTCCACTAAGTTCTCTTTTGATTGTGGCACTGCAGTCTATAAGTTCTTTTCTGTTTTTTTTCTCTCTTCCTGTCTCCTTTGGTCTTCCTATACCACTCAATGTCCCATAGGGAGAATGGACTGCAGTCTGAAAATTCAATTTGGGGAGTCGCACTTAGTCATTAAACTTTGTAAAGATTTAATGGGTGTATGTTCTTGTAATGTCTGCAAGCTTGTAATGTTTGTAGCTCCACACTGTGGATGTGGACATATTGTGTACTGCAAGTGCAGGGTTAATAATAAACACCCAGGCAGATTTCCGGAGACTTCCGAGAGAGCTGCCTGCAATGTTAGGAAGCTGTGTGTGCTGTGCTCTGTGAATATATCACATTTGGCGACTGAGATGTGATTTTTCAGATGATTTAAAGCTTAAATTTTGTTGGTGAAGGATTCTGCCAGAGAGACTTTGGAAATTTCTGTCTTTGGAAAAAAGCTACAAAATCCGAGATAAAATACAGCACACGGTGTGAACAGCTAGAGATTAAAATGGCAGGTGTGTTGGGATATTTGGGAGAATATAGACACGACCGGGAACGTTTTAAAGCGTATGTGGATCGGCTAGAAATGTATTTCACTGCAAATAACATAATCGAAGTTCCAAACAATGCAGTCCAGAACCGGGCTGTGTTGGAACGTAAGAAACCAATCTTCTTATTGGAGGCAGGACTGGCATTATACGAAACCCTTGTAAATCTGTTTGTGCCTGACGAGCCAAAGGACACAACGTTTAAAGAGATTTTAACGAAGCTGGAGCAGCACTATAACCCCAAACCATTAGAAATTGCTGAAAGCTATCGTTTCGGGATTCGGAATCAAAAGGCTGATCAAAGTATCAGTGATTACATTGTTGCATTAAAGAAGCTATCGATGCACTGTAATTTTGGAAACTTTCAAAACCGAGCATTACAAGATCGTTTTGTTTGTGGGGTAAAAAATGATGCGATCAGAAGGAAGTTATTGATGACGGATGACTTGACTTTTGAGATTGCTCGTCAGACAGCGAGGTCGATGGGCATGGCCGAACAATATTCCCGAGAATTAAATAATAATTACGGTCATCAGTCAACCGAGGTAAATCACCTGCAGGTTCAAAATAAAAGATGGGCATGGCCGAAAGTCTCAGAAACTGGAAATTCTACCAGAGCGTCAAAGTCGTGCTATAGGTGCCTGGGACAACACATTGCTCAAAGTTATCCATACGTGAAGGCAGAGTGTTTCTTCTGCAGAAAGACTGGGCATCTTGCGAAGGCATGCCAACTGAAGGGTAAACCAGCTTTTAAAGCTATGAGTCCAGAGTTCAAAGCTATGAGTAGAAATCCAAAGAGACTACATAGCATGGAAGAACAACAACAGGACGAGGAGATGTTAGAGTTACATGTCATCAGGAGCACGAGGTTAACGGACAGCGATTCGGAAAGCATCAAAATCCACATAGATGTTGTGGGATTCAAGATACCAATGGAAATTGACACGGATGCATCCGTGAGTGTAGTACCGGAGTCACTGTACCTCGACAAATTGCGTGATTTCCTACTGGAGAAATCCAAGATCGAGCTGGAAGGCTACTCGGGAGAGAAAATTCCTGTGGTAGGTCGTATCACCATACTGGTGAAATATAAAGATCAATTTCAGAACTTGCCTATAATAGTAGTGAAAGGAGACAAGTCTGCCTTACTACGAAGAAATTGGTTGAGCTCACTGAAGCTGGATTGGAGTAAGATTTTCTGTGTGGAAGCGAGATTTTCATCAACGGATGAGGTTATCAAGAAGTATCCGAAGGTGTTCTGTGGAACGGACAGTCCGATCCAAGGCTTAAAGGCGAGTGTCAGGGTACAGAAGGATGCTAGATCAGTTTACTACAAGCCACGTTCCATACCATATGCAATCAAGGAGAAAGTTGAGCAAGAACTCAAAAGACTAGAGACTGAGACCATTATTTGTAAGTTAGATCGATGTAATTGGGCTACACCCATTGTTGTTGTACCTAAGTCCGATGGTAAGGTAAGATTGTGTGGTGATTATAAAGTAACCGTAAACCAGGTTCGAGAGGGTAATGTCCCCAATACATTGCCGAATATAGAAGATTTGTTCACAACACTGACAAGTGGTCAGATCGTCTCAAAACTAGATCTTATGAATGCCTACTTCCAGCTTGAACTAGATGAGGAGTCAAAGTCAAGTTTGACTATAAATACTCATCTAGGCCTATATCAATTTAATAGGCTACCATTTGGAGTGTCTTCCACTCCTGCCATATTCCAAGGGGTGATGAACCAGATTTTGCAAGGTATTGAAGGGGTAGTATGTTATTTGGATGACATACTAGTTTCAGCACCAAATAGGCAAATTCATAATAACATATTGAATGAAGTCCTCAAACGGCTAGAGAAGCACAGAGTTCGAGTGTCTGCTTGTAAGTGTGAGTTATTTAAAAACTCAGTGGAGTACTTAGAGTACAGAGTAGACAAAGATGGTTTACATCCAACCATGGAAAAATTGGATGCGATCAGAAATGCACCCACTCCCAGGAATGTCACTGAACTTCGTTAATTCTTGGATCTTTTGAACTATTATGGGAAGTTCCTACCAAATTTGGCTACAGTATTACATCCACTGAATGAACTTTTGAAAAAACAGGTCCATTGGAAGTGGTCAAAAGAATGCGATACGGCATTCAAGGAGTGTAAAAGCAAATTGGTAGAGAGCACCATGTTAGTTCACTATGACATATCTAAGGAAATTAAGCTAGCATGTGATGCCTCTCCATATGGAGTTGGGGCAGTGATCTATCATGTATCACGTAGTGGGGAGGAGAGACCAATTGCTTTTGCTTCACACACTCTCGGTGCCAGTGAGAGTAATTATGCGCAAATTGAAAGGGAAGCTTTGGCATTAATTTTTGGGGTCAAGAAGTTTCACAAATACTTGTACGGTCATAAGTTTACCATCGTTACGGACCATAAGCCCCTAACAGCAATCCTCCATCCAAAGTCCCCAGTTCCAACATTAGCTGCAGCCCGAATGCAGAGATGGGCTTTGATTTTGTCAGTGTATACAGATGATCAGCTGATCACAGTAATGCTGATGCAATGTCTAGATTGCCTTCCCCATCACAAGTTACACCCTTTTAGGAAAGAAGTGTTTTATTTTTCACACATTGATAAACTGCCACTCACAGCTGAAGAGATTGGTAGAGCAACCAAACGTCACCCAGTGATGTCAAAGGTGTAGGATTATATTGCAAATGGATGGCCAAGCCAGGTAACAGACATTCTTCATTCGTAGGAATGAATTATCAGTCGATAAAGATTATATCATGTGGGGTGCAAGAGTGGTTATACCAAATAAATTCAGGTCCAAATTATTAGAAGACCTCCATGACCAGCACCTGGGAATGTGCTTGATCAAGAGTTTTGCACGCAGTTATTTATGGTGGCCAGGTCTTGATAAAGATATAGAGTACATCGTGAGTCAGTGTACGACATGTCAATCGATAAGCAAGCAACCACCACCAGTACCATTATAGCCATGGAAATGGCCTCCTTGGGTGTGGCAATTTGATTTTGCTGAGTTAGAATCATTGTGATTGATAGCCATTCGAAGTGGGTTGAGGTGTTTCCAATGTGGAAAATAACATGTAAAACATTGGACATTTTACAAAAATTATTTTCTTCATTTGGCCTCCTTGAAGAAATTGATTTGGATAATGGACCACAATTTCATTCAGACGAATTTCCACAATTCACGAGCAAAAATGGTGTGAAACATACCAAGGTTCCACCATACCACTCTGCTTCGAATGGTGCAGCAGAGCGCACTGTACAAATTGTAAAACGTGCCTTCATAAAACAAATGTTAGATCCAAATCCAAGGAAACGACAGTTGTCATTGGATCACAAATTGCTAATTTTTTGATTACATATCGAAATACTCCTCATACAACTATGGTAGAACACCAGCAGAGTTGTTTCTCAAATGACAGCCACGAACCAGATTCTCGTTGTTAAAGCCAAATTTGGCACAGTCCGTAGAAGAGACACAATTAAGACAGAAAGAGATTCAGGATAGAGGTAAAGTAAAAGAGAGAAGTGTGAAATTAAACCAGAAGGTGAGAGTGAAGAACCGTCACCATAAATGGTTAAAATGGTTACCAGGAAGAGTGGTGAAGATATGTGGTCCTCGCACATATTTGGTAAAGATGTTTGATAATGGACAGGTTAGGTTTGTTCATATTGATCCTATTTTACCTACAGACATGGAAGGAGTTGAAGATGGGAATGATTCAATTATTTCTGACTCATCAGATAGTTTTGATACACCAAAAGCAAATCCTAAATCCAATGTACTGGAAACAAATCCAGGAGAGAATCAGAATGAAAGTCTGAGTCCGAGTCAGGAAAACAAAGAGCCTGAAGTTAGAGTGAGTTCAAATGAAAATCAAGGACATTCCGTGGAGGAAAACGTTCCTCAGGATGAGCCTCAAATGAGTTTCAATTCGACACCATGTTTGGAAGGTTCTGTTCGAGAGCGAAAGTATCGTCTTCGAAACAGAAAACAAGTGGTAAAGTTAAATTTGTAAAGATGGAAAAAAAAAAGTTTAGATCCTGTGTTATGTATAAACATGAAAGTTATGTATGATGTTTGTTATGATGGCTTCTTCATTAAGGAGGGAGAAGTGTAATGTCTGTAAGCTTGTAATGTTTGTAGCTCCACACTGTGGATGTGGACATATTGTGTACTGCAAGTGCAGGTTTAATAATAAACAGCCCAGGTAGATTTCCGGAGACTTCCAAGAGAGCTGCCTGCCATGTTAGGAAGCTGTGTGTGCTGTGCTCTGTGAATATATCATAGTTCTCAAGTATACATTTCTGGCAGGAGCTTTGCCTCCTGGTTGGAATAGAAAATTGTGGGCAGCACACTCTCAGTTTCTCTATGTACAGCCAGTTGACAAGCTCCTATCAGCGCAAACTCAAAAAAAGGGCTTCAATATATTTTATTTGATTATCATCCAGCATTAAATAGCATTTGTACAATATGCTAACAGCCTTTCACTGCTTATACATTTTTTTCTGAATGGTCAAATATTAATTGTTTAGAATAGCATGACTATTAACCAAACCAAACCAGTTAATAAGCAACGAAAAGTAGTTGAGACATTTAAAAACTTAACATTGAGCCATTGTACTCTTTCATCTTGCAGTCAAACAGCAGTATATTGGTAGCAATGGGGATGCTTTATTTAGAAAGAGCAAAATTTATGGCTGGAAAAAAGAAAGTGCCAAGTTAGATTTAGTGACCTGCTCTGCTCATTGTTAAAAAACTTGTGCGGCTGCGTTCCAGTCCTCTAATGCTGCATATTTCATTCTTGTTACTAACAAAAGAAGGGTTGCATTTATCTCCACAGGAGGGAACTGAATCAATTGACTATATTCTTAATCACGAGGCTTTATGCAGGTAATTTTAACACTTCCCGTCCCACGATGGATGGGAGGGGGTCGGGCGTGGGGGGGTTAAATTGGTACAAATGTGAAACTGACCCCAACCCGCTGTGAACGAGCCCACTTCCAGTTTAACCGTGGCGGATTTAGGGTTGGCCGAGTAATCTGCTCTGTAGAAGCGGGTCATGATTTTAATATTTAAATGAGGCTGCATTCCTCAGATTTTGGCAGCCATTCGAATTTAACGCCTGCAAGCCTGATTTCACGGGGTTTGGGAAACCCAGCAGCTGAAGGGAGGCGCCACTCGCCAGATCTGTGCTTTTCCAGAACAGCTTGTGAAGCAGGAGTGCTTCCTGAACCCCAAGCCCCTCAAACAAACCTACTGCCACGATCTCTCCATCCCGCGATCTTCAGACCACCCCCCCCCCCCACCCCCGCTGCGATCTTTTCCTTCCTCCCTCGTTGCTATGCTCCATCTTTTCCCCCCCACCTTCCCCGTCATCCTGATCTTCTCAATTGTCGAGGCTAATCCCAAGAGGTTCCTGGTTGCTGCCTTGCGTTGCAGGCTTTCCTGCTAGGAGGCTGACCAGCCTCTTAATCTGGCCGTCTGCCAGGCTAGAAACGGAGTAAAAAAGATGATGAAGTCCTGTAATTAAATCCGGCAGCACCTCCGTCTTACCAATATTTCTCGGTTCCCCAGCCACTAATACGCCCCACTCCCTCCCCGTAAATATCAGGGCCCACGTGTTTATACAAAGATTTGGCAACTGTCCTACCAACCATTTGCACGCCCTTTTCTGAAACTTATGAACAGGAATAGACAATTTGACACTTGAGCCAACTCTGATATTTTTGTTACCCATGATATTTCTCTCTCTTTTGGATCCTTAGTTCCTGAATAAGTATCTTGTCTCTCTTTAAATTCCTCAATGGACTTTGTATCTATGGTCTACTGGGGCAGTATGCTCCACATTCTCACAATGCTTTGTGTGAAAGAGTTATTTATTTCCTGGAATCACTTTTAACCAGATTGTATCCCATTGTTCCGGATTTCCCTATTAAAGGAATTTCCCTGTCTACCCTGTCTACTGCATTATTTTAAACCCTGTAGTGAGATCACTGCTTAAACTCTTAATTCCCTGGGAATTAAACCCCGTAGTGAGATCACTGCTTAAACTCTTAATTCCCTGGGAATATATTCCAAATTTACCCAGTATCTCATTTTAGCTCATTACCTTTATCCCAGGAATCATCCTGGTGAATTTTCACTAGACTTTCTACAAGGCCACTATGACCTCTCTAAGGTAGGGAACCTAATTCCAAATGAGTTTTGACCAGTAATCTGTATAACTGTCACGGAGGAATGGTGTGGAAAGAGGAAAGACTGGCATTTATAGAACGACTTATCCTGTCGCTGAAATGACTAAAAGCGTTTCACATACAGCAAATTACTTTTGTAGTGCAGTGACTGTTATGTAGGCAAATGAGATGTGTTGTGCAGCAAGTCTGCATGAATGCCTTGAAAGTCCAATATTAATCTATGAGGAGTCTCTGCTAATCATCTCAGAAACAGAAAGTTACTCCCAAATATAATTGGCTCCACATTGAACTAACATCTGCATATAATGAATGTTTAATGCAGTAAGTTGGTGATCTTGATTATGGGATTTACTGTATATCATGAGAAAAAGCTTAAAATTTAATATTTAAGGTACATGAGGAATAATAAATTGGTTACCAGCTTAAGATGATCTTTGATAGGTTTTGACCCTAGTTTGCAAAATTTATGCTGTCACTTTTTTCAAAGCCATTAGAAGGTGATTAAAACAATGCAATGAATCTTGTAATTTTATTAATTTGCTATTTCTTTTGACTCTTTCATTTTGTTGTAATACATTAGTACACATACCTGAACTGATCCAGAGACTTTCAGGTCATTGATAAAGATGATTAAGAGTAATGTTTAAATTGAGGTAATTCAGATTAACCGTCATTAGACAACGAGAAGTGTGCTGTATTTATTTTGTGGCCTGTCACTTTGTCTTTGTGAAAGTTAGTTGAACCTTCATCCAAAGTGTCCCTTGATTAACATAGCCGCTGGATATAATTGCTTTCAACATTTTCCAGTTTTTAATATGGCAGGGTGGAAAATGAATGAATTGACAAATTGCCTGTGGTCTTGTTGTATTCTGGTGCTCTAGGGAATGAATGAATTCGGTCCCTGGGTTGGGGGAGGGTTGATTGTATCTAACTTTCTACATTCCATTTCAAGTACACAGTGAAGGGAGACTTTCCTGCATGTGTACCAGCCTATTTTAAATTCCGGATTTAGAGGATCTGGTTGGCTTAGTGAAAAGCTTTATCTTGTGTTTTAAAAATATTAAACTCAAAACCCAATTATTCATTTGACCTCTAATTCTTCAGCAAAACTTGCTCAGTACTGGAAGGTGGATAACTTGTATTGAAGACAGATTTTTACCTATTTATAAAACTATTGAATTATAAAATAATTTTAGTAATACATTTTTCACTTGCCTTTTTGTAGCAGAATTGTGACTTAAACCTCCCCAAAATTATGCTGACTGACAAAAATGTACTTTTGACAGCATTAGATTATGATTTGAATTCTTTATTAGCAACAGTGCACAGAGTTAATTGCTAGTGTTTTCTGCAGGCCGAAAGGAATTTATATTGTAGTTTAGCTAATATTCTAATATATTTCATTCTGAACTATGCATAATATTATGTAGTTCAGTAAATTCTTGATGCCCATGGTCTGATTATTGTCATTGGATGTGAATGATTATCAATAGGGAATTGTTTATGCATTAATATGTTCATGGCTGGTTCCTATTGAAATAAAAACTATTTTAATATGCTAATATTAATTGGAAACAGACCTGAGTTGTACCTGTTCTATAGTATTTTTGGCTGAATGGGTGAGCGTTCAGTTCCATTCATCATTGCTTTTCAAATTGGAGGACAACATCCTGATGTAATTGACCAATGGCTTACCATCTAATTTAATTATGGAAAATGTAGCTTTTTTTATGAATGGGCTTTTGTTGCACCTTCAAAGGTGTTGAAAGAATACTTCTAGAAATTTAACTCAACTCTGAAGTCAATCTACAACCAGCAGAGCGTCTGATTCCCTGGTAGTGCTTCACTATTTCAGAGGTGAAATGGTTCAATGCATGTTGACATAGCTCAGGGGAAGTGTTTACTTTTAATATGTATTGAGAATAGGAAAATTTGTAATTCCTATAATATATATGGTTTTATGCTGAATACTGTTTATTTATCTGCTGTGGCTCAGTTGGTAGCACTCATCCCTCTGAGTCAGAAGATTGTGGGTTCGAGCCCCGTTCCAGAGACTAGAGCACAAAAATCTAGGCTTACACTCCAGTGCAGTATTGTGCTGCTCTGCCGGAGGTGCTGTCTTTCAGATGAGGCATTAAACCATCATCATTATCATTTTCATCAAGGTCCTGTCTACTCTCAAGTGAATAAAAAAGATCCCATGGCACTATTTCAAAGAAGAATAGGGGAGTTATCCCTGGTGTTATGGCCAATATTTATCCCTCAATCAACATCCTGAAAACAGATTATCTGGTCATTATCACATGCTGTTTGTGGGATTTTGCTCTGCACAAATCTTTCCTTTCCTCTGCCTACTGAAGATGAGGGAAGTAACATGGAAGCACGTGGAATCTTCCAATAATCTGGAGTACAATGGCAAGGCTTCTCTCTCCCATTGCTGGGTCTCATTGTCGTTCACCAAGATATTGTGCATTTAAAGATACATTCTATATCGTAGGGAACATGAGCCCTGCTTGCAGGAGTGTTCAGTGATGCAGAATATTTTGCATAATACCCAAAACCTTAACCCTGTGATTGACTGCTCTGATCCTCTGGGTGTCAACAATTTGCATAGTAATAAAAAGGGGGAAAAATTAAGATTGCATTCGTGGTTGAACTGGTTTTGTATTGTAGGCGTTTTAAATGCAAGTCATAGAGACTTGAGCTATTGGTATGAGTTTGTAATGAAAAAGAAACATATGATTGTACCTAAATTGAACAACTATGAACTTTTAAAGGTTGGTAAAAAGAAGAAAATTAAGTTACAGTCGAGGTCTAATTTCTCTCCATTGATGAAAAATGAACTGTTGAAATGAAATACATGACTAAGTTTACTGGCTAATAATAGAAATGCAGGAAATGCATAATGGGTTGATCACCATTTGCAGGGATAAAAGACAATTTAACGTTATGGGTAGAACTCTTTTTAGTAGAATTGGAGAGAGGGAGCAAAAGTTAAAAGAAACACGTACCCCAGTCATAGGGCCCAAATTTGGCCCACATGTTTTTTCGGCGCACTCACGTGAAATGCGCTGACTTCCTAGGCTCAAAACGGTGCCAAATAGATATCCTCGGATTCTGGCCACTCTGTTGACTCTCCCGGGGCTTGGCGCGGCGTGGCAATTCATTGGGGGGTGGAGCTAGGGCCCTGCGTGTGAAAGAGCATTGCGCATGCACATTGGAGCGTTCGTGCATGTGCAGTAACGAATAACATTGGCAATCGGCCATTTTTTAAAGGGAAAGGAAACAGATTGATTTTTGGTCCGTTGATTCCTGCAGCCAGCAGTCTGTGTCTTCTGGGAGTCCAGCCTGCCTGTGTGTTCTGCGAGCCTGTGGCCTGTTCCCTGTGCTCTCCCGCCCGGTCGTCGCAGCCGCACCTATCCCCGGCCGAGTGGCGTCTCGCACCAGCCGGCCGGCCCGCTGCCCGTTGATTCCTGCAGCCAACAACCTGTGTCTTCCGGGAGCGGAGCCCAGCCCAGCCTGCCTGTGTGTTCTGTGAGCCTGTGGCCAGTTCCCTGTGCTCTCCCGCCAGGTCGTCCCGCCTGCACCTATCCCCGGCCAAGTGGCCCCTCGCACCGGCTGGCCCGCTGACTTCCCAGGCCCGAGTTAGGAAGGTAGGACTTAAGTTTTATTTTTTATTTCTTCTTGATGGTTTTT
Organism: Pristiophorus japonicus; assembly: GCF_044704955.1. NCBI lineage: Eukaryota > Metazoa > Chordata > Chondrichthyes > Pristiophoridae > Pristiophorus > Pristiophorus japonicus. Next base: position 114,850,062 of record NC_091979.1, read on the forward strand.
ATGCTTCTTGAATGTTGTGCTTTGTAAGGTCCTCCCCGCTTCCCTTCTCGCCCCATCTCTGGCTACCTGTACTGATTTCTTAACTCTCCGCAAGGGTTTTGCTGTGCAGCCACAAGTGGCCACATACACTGGCCTAAGTTAGTTTGGAGCAACTATTAGCTGTCCAAAGTGGTCTAAATGGCCAAAACTCGTGCAGGGGCTGGTAACGGCCCCTTTTGAAAAAAGCTGAACTAAACTAAAAAAATCCTAACTAACTCACTTACACTGCGCAAAGTGAATGTGCAAAATGGGGATTTTTAAGATACTCCAGAAAAATCAAGTTGCTCCAAAAAAAACGAAGCAACACTTGGGCAATTTTGGGCCCATGGAGAGGAAGATGTTAGGTTAAAACTTTGGCTTCCGGAAAAGAAGGTACTTTCTTTAACTTGGTTGAATTTTTGGGGGAAGTTCCAAATTTGGTGGATGTTGGAAGCCTGATCGACATTGTCAAAGGCTTTTAAAAGTCTAGATATACAAAGTGCTGCACAAAAGACCACTAAGGAACCTTGAATCTTGTGCAATTGGTGAACAGATATTGGGTTAGATAAGGAATAGTTGTATTACCATAGACAGAAGGTACTTTGTTATGTATGGAGAAAGAGTCAGACTGAACTCTGTGAGCTCAAAGTAAAGTGTGACCTTAGTCTTTTATTGCAGGTCTCCAGAGTGCCTCTCCAACCTGTGAGGCCTCCTTAAATACTTGTGCTCCCGAGGCATTATGGGATCCCTTGGGACTCCAGGGGATGAGCTCTCTGGTGGCTGTACAGAGTAAATACGTTTACATATACAACAACACTCCCCCTGCCCCCCCCCTCCCCCCACCCCCAAAGTCAGTATGTAACTATTTACAATGTGAGTCGATCTGGGGCCCTTCTTGTCCTGGTTGATCGTCTCAGTATGAAAGCTGGTATTGTTGAATCATTTGTTGGGCCCTCGCTGGGCTGCTGTGTAGCTGGCCTTGCTGGGCTGCCTGGTATGTTGAGCCCTACGCGGTTGAGTCGACTAAGAACCTCCTCCAGGTTCTGCAGATGCTTGACTGTGTTCCGACCTGTGACCAAGATGTCGTCCTGGAAGACCACGGTGTGCGGGACCGACTTCAGTAAACTTTCCATGTTTCTCTGGAATATCGCCGCCGCTGATTGGATTCAAAACGGGCATCTGTTATAAACAAAAAGACCTTTGTGCGTGTTGATGCAGGTGAGGGCCTTCGATGATTCCTCCAGTTCCTGCGTCACGTAGGCTGAAATCAGATCCAGCTTCGTGAAAGTCTTTCCTCCCACCAGCGTTGCAAAGAGGTCGTCAGCCTTTGGTAGTGGGTATTGGTCCTGCAGGGAGAAACGATTGATAGTTACTTCGTAATCACCACAGATTCTGACGTGGACTGGGACAATAGGACTGGCCCACTCGCTGAATTCGATCGGTGAAATGATGCTCTCTCTTTGCAGCCGGTCTAGCTCGATCTCTACCCTTTCTCTCATCATGTACGGTACTGCTCTCGCCTTGTGATGGATGGACCGCGCCCTTGAAATTAGGTGGATCTGCACTTTCGCTCCTTGGAATTTCCCGATGCCTGGTTCGAACAGCGAAGGAAATTTGTTTGAGACTTGGGCACATGAAGTGTCGTCAGCGGGCGATGGCGCTCGGACGTCATCCCAGTTCTAGCGTATACTTCCCAGCCAGCTCCTGCTGAGCAGCGTGGGACCATCGCCCGGTACCACCCAGAGTGGTAGCTTGTGCACCGTTCCATCGCAGGAGACCTTTACGGTAGCACTGCCAATTACAGAAATCGGTTCTTTTGTGTAAGCTCTTAGTCTCGTGCGAACTGGAGTTAAGACTGGCCTTGAGGCCTTGTTGCACCACAACCTTTTGAAAGTCTTTTTGCCCATGATGGATTGGCTCGCGCTCGTGTCCAGCTCCATTGACACCGGGAGTCCATTTAGTTCAACATTCAGCATTATCGGGGGACAATTCGTGGTGAATGTGTGCACCCCCTGTACCTCTGCCTGCTCGGTCTGAGGCTCTGGTTCATCGTGATCCTCCGTGGATCTGTCCTCCTCTGCAACATGGTGGTTTGCAGGTTTAACAGGTTTTGCAGCTCGCTTGCACACTCGTTGGAGGTGTCCATTATTTCACAGCCTTTGAATCGGCATGAATGGAAACAATGATCACCCCCGCAGCACCAACAAGGTGTTCATGGCCTTGCATTCATCACCCTTGATGGTGGACTCTGAGACATCTGCAGATGTGTAGCTGCAGGCATGTGTGACCTGCCCTGTACGTTACGGTTCGAAAACAACATTAAGTTGTTCACAGTACTTGTAGCAGCATTTGTGTGCTGACAGATTTGCTTCATATTCAAAAAATTGTCACTGGTGGCAATGAACGTCTGGGCTATTGCTAAGGCCTTACTCAAGGTTGGGGTCTCTACAGTCAAAAGTTTGCGAAGTATGGTTTCGTGGCCAACACCAAGTATGAAAAAGTCACTGAGCATGTGCCTCAAATGTCCTTCAAATTCGCAATGTCCTGCAAGGCGTCTTAGCTTGGCGACATAACTCGCCACTTCCTGGCCTTCAGACCTTTTGTAGGTGTAGAACCGGTACCTCGCCAGCAGAATGCTTTCCTTCGGGTTCAAATGCTCTCGGACCAGTGTGCACAAATCGTCGTACGATTTCTCCATGGGTTTCACTGGAGTGAGCAGATTCTTCATGAGGCCATACGTTGATGCCCCACAGACGGTGAGGAGGATCGCCCTTTGTTTGGCAGCGTTCCCTTCCCCATCTAGCTCGTTGGCCACAAAGTATTGGTTGAGTCGCTCCACAAAAGTTTCCCAATCATCTCCCTCCGAGAATTTCTCCAGGATGCCCACTGTTCTCTGCATCTTTGGGTTCGCTATCTGTATCTCGTCGCCAGTTGTTGTGTATGGAGAAAGAATCAGACTGAACCCTGTGAGCTCAAAGTAAAGTGTGACCGTAGTCTTTTATTGCAGGTCTCCAGAGTGCCTCTCCAGCCTGTGAAGCCTCCTTAAATACCTGTGCTCCCATGGGATTATGGGATCCCTTGGGACTCCAGGGGATGAGCCCTCTGGTGGCTGTACAGAGTAAATACAAGTCCACATATATAACATAGTTATTAACAGTTAAGGTTCTGCTTGGAGGCTGCTCACTAGTGAAGCCTCGCAGGGTTTGCTAATAGGCCCCGTTGCTTTTTATCAGTGATCTGGATGAAGGCACTGGGGGAACTATCGGCAAGTTTGCAAATGATGCAAAGATTTGTGTGGCTGTAAACATCTAATGGGACCGTGACTGGCAGATGTCTTTTCGTATAGATATTTTAACATGATGCATTTGGGATGTACTTCTAGGGCAATTAAATCTAAAAAAGACCTTGGTCAGATAGCATCTGGAACACTGTGTCCAGTTTTGGTACCCTCACATGGGAGATGTCGAGGTCCTGGAGGTTCAGAGGAGGGCCATTAGATTGATACAAGTTTCAATGCCCCCTCAGCTAGCAGGACAGATGGAGAGAGCTTGGGCTTTTTATTTTGGAATATTGTAGACTTTGAAGAGATTTGACTTGAGGTTTTTAAAATAATGAAAGCATTAGACTCTGTCTGAGTGGATAGGCTATTTGAGCTAGGTGGGACGGGGAAGGCCAGGGGACGTGGATATAAGTTATGAAAGAATAAACGAGGTTAGATGCGAGGAGGTCGTTCTTTTCAGTCATTGGAATGTTGTTGCATGCCGATGTTGCCTAGTAAATAGTTTTCTTCTTGTCAAATTTCCTCATCAGATTGATTTATCTTCCATTACTCTGAAGGGGGATGACAGCAGCTGATGTTTGTATCTCGAGATTCTGTACTGTCTCCTAACTCGTAGGGTGCATTAATAAGGGAAAAGGAAGATATTCTTGATGTCCTTATTGTGAAAGGACTTTTCAGTGTTAACTGAGCATTGCCCATCATTAGCATGGCCGTAGCAAGAAGGTTCTGCTGTTGTAAATGATGCTTCATGTGTGGCCCAATCCAGCAAAATAAGCACCGGAGCTCAACAAAGCATTGAATGGAAAGCCGGAATTCATAGCTAGCTTAGGATTCCTGGATAAATGTAAAAGTATTGAGGTTCACTTGAGCATAAAACTAAGGCTTGTGGTGAATGGCAAAGGTTATTGAAAACTTGGGGAGTGACTTGTGATTAATGTTAGATTATGTATTCCACTGGATTTCGTGCATGGAAGGATTATGAGGGGTTCTTGCTGCATGTACTAAGTGCAGCCAACATTGTACTTTCAGCAAACATCTAATCAGGCAGCATTTTAAAGAATAGTCCTGGCCTGTCACAGTTTTAGGCTTGTTCTGGAGGCAGGTTTTCTTCTTTGATTTCTTGAATTTTCCCAAAAAGAAAATTCTCAATGCTTGAATCAAATGTTAGCTTCTCCCTGCAAATATACAACTGCCTTGCACCTTGATGCTTATCCATCTGTCCACTAGTGGGGTTAGAAACATAGAAACATAGAAAATAGGTGCAGGAGTAGGCCATTCGGCCCTTCTAGCCTGCACCGCCATTCAATGAGTTCATGGCTGAACATGCAACTTCAGTACCCCATTCCTGCTTTCTCGCCATACCCCTTGATCCCCCTAGTAGTAAGGACTTCATCTAACTCCTTTTTAAATATATTTAATGAATTGGCCTCAACAACTTTCTGTGGTAGAGAATTCCACAGGTTCACCACTCTCTGGGTGAAGAAGTTTCTCCTCATCTCGGTCCTAAATGGCTTACCCCTTATCCTTAGACTGTGACCCCTGGTTCTGGACTTCCCCAACATTGGGAACATTCTTCCTGCATCTAACCTGTCTGAACCCATCAGAATTTTAAACGTTTCTATGAGGTCCCCTCTCATTCTTCTGAACTCCAGTGAATACAAGCCCAGTTGATCCAGTCTTTCTTGATAGGTCAGTCCCGCCATCTCGGGAATCAGTCTGGTGAACCTTCGCTGCACTCCCTCAATAGCAAGAATGTCCTTCCTCAAGTTAGGAGACCAAAACTGTACACAATACTCCAGGTGTGGCCTCACCAAGGCCCTGTACAACTGTAGCAACACCTCCCTGCCCCTGTACTCAAATCCCCTCGCTATGAAGGCCAACATGCCATTTGCTTTCTTAACCGCCTGCTGTACCTGCATGCCAACCTTCAATGACTGATGTACCATGACACCCAGGTCTCATTGCACCTCCCCTTTTCCTAATCTGTCACCATTCAGATAATAGTCTGTCTCTCTGTTTTTACCACCAAAGTGGATAACCTCACATTTATCCACATTATACTTCATCTGCCATGCATTTTCCCACTCACCTAACCTATCCAAGTCCATCTGCAGCCTCATAGCATCCTCCTCACAGCGCACACTGCCACCCAACTTAGTGTCATCCGCAAATTTGGAGATACTACATTTAATCCCCTTTGTTGAATATAAAAAATAACTTTAACCAGAAAATACATCATTTAAAAAAATAAAAAAATCTGAATGTGGAATTAAGTTGAAGGGACTCACCTGTGGACTCAATTTTGTGTCTGTATCCTCAATTTTCTCTTGTAATTTACTCCTCTGAGTAAATAGGATAGTCACTGCTGTAATGTAGGAAAAGCAGTCATTTAGATGGCAGAAAATTTGGAGCAAGGACAGAGGCACAAAGTGTGGCAAACAAACTTATTGCCAATTTTGAAAGGAAAGAACAGAGATTTCAACGGGAATCGTGTAGCAGACGGACGGGATGTTTTGAGGTGTGGTGGTTGGAGGCTTAGCAGCTGGTGATGGGAACAAGAGGTGCTACCCACGAGCAGATCTGCAACTACTTTGTGACAGCCAATTGTTTACATAAGAATTCCAATGCAAACTTTCCTATTACTCATGTTTACAGAGGCAATCTTACACTGTAAATGTTCATACATTAGTGTCACTAAAAATCCTGACAAAAGGAAGTAAGGTTTGTAGACAAGAATTGTGTGCCAATCACAAGATCTGTAATAATGTATGTAGTCTACGTGAATTAGGGTCACATTGACCGATAAAACCTAAAAATGTTTCTTTTCTATTTAAAAGAAGCAAAACATTTTTGTAATACAGGTTGAACCTCCCTTATCCAGAACTCCGTTATCCAGAACCATTCCTGGTGCATGCGCAGAGCTCCAACATGAACAAATTGAAGTCCTTCCTAGCTGCCAACTCCCACAATCGCTGGCTTGACCCCGTGATCCACCGCCACCCCTCCCCCACCCCTACCATGACTTCTCTGCCACACTCCCAAGCCAGCTAGCCCGATATCCCCTTGCTCAGTACCTGTACCATCCAATTTAACGTGACCACCCCTCGTCCAGAAAAATCCCTTATCCAGAACAAGCCAGGTCCCGAGGGTTCGGGATAAGGGTGGTTCAACCGGGAAGGCAGCTGAAGAGATATTTCTTGGCTTCTGATGAATATTAATTTTGTGGTCAGCAGATGGGAGAAAGCGAAGGAAGTGTCATATTTCCATGTAAAGAAAGAGCCGACTTTCTTGAGAAACCCCATCTCGTTCACACAAGTATGAAATCCAGAGTGATATTAGTTTCTCAGCTCCCTTCCCTTGGGTCTCTGCTTAGATTTGAATACATTTTTCTTAATTTTCCCCACGCACCAATAGGTTCTTCCGATTTTACAGTCCACAAATCTGTGCCTTTTCCATAGCAAACTTAAGCAGCTGCACAACCCACTGTTTTAAAAGAAAGAAAGATTTGGATTTATATAGCGTCTTTCACGACCACCTCAAAGCGTTTACAGCCAATAAAGTACTTTTGGAGTGTAGTCACTGTTGTAATGTAGGGAACGCGGCAGCCAATTTGCACACAAGCAAGCTCCCACAAACAGCAATGTGATAATGACCAGATATTCTATTTTTGTTGTTATGGAGAGCAGACAGGACCTCGGTTTAACGTTTCAACTGAAAGACGGCACCTCCAACAGTGCAGTGCTCCCTCAGTACCGCACTGGAGTATCGGCCTAGATTTTTCATGCTAAAGTCCTTGGAGTGGGACTTGAACCCACAGCCTTCTGATTCAGAGACGAGAGTGCTATTCACTGAGCCACAGCTGATCACTTCCCTTTTTATATTTTAAGTATTTTCTGATTTAAAGTTATTTTTAATGCTGAACTCCACCGGCATGAATGATGACAGGACCGTTTATAATCTCTGCTTATCCTTAACCTCTTGAGACCTGAGTTTTAGTTTGTTCGCATCTTCTTTCCACTTCTGTAAATGTTGATTCCTGACTGGGTATGGTTTTGTGACCTTCAGTCATTACTCAGTACCTCACACAAATGGTTATCATTCAAGTGTGAGCCGAGACAGTCAGTGCCAGCAGGCTATTCAATCAAAGGAAGTATTACATCTGACCCCAATCCTGTGCTCTCCTGTCATCCACAGGGAATGCAAACCAGAATGTTACACCAATCTTATCCTGCTATCCCACTGTTTCATGCTTTCATTTAGCCGAAGCCATTACCACTAATTACTGACACCTGCTCTATTTTATTCATGTCCAAGAGGTCAACATTTGTGAAAATGAGATCCTGAGAGAGACATTTTGCTAGAAAATACTTAACTGTAAAAAAGAAAATAAAGAAGCTCATTGAAAATGTGGAGGTGCTTTGTTCACTGTGGAAAAGCTGTACAGGTGCAGCATCGAGAATCCGGAACCCTCGGGACCGAGGCCGTTCCGGATTCTGGACTTTCGATCGTCTTTCTGACATCACGAATCCGGAAACACCCGAGCACTGGTTCGGGTCTTTCCGGATTTCAGAGCGTCGGAGGTGGGGGACACGTAGTGTCGCCGCTGAGGAGCTCTTCGGGCCATCCAGGGTCCGAAGAGGAGCTGTTCGGGCGGGCCCCGCCGAGGAGGAAGATCAGTTCGGGTGGGCCCCGCCGAGGAGGAAGATCTGTTCGGGTGGGCCCCGCCGAGGAGGAGGAGCTGTTCGGGTGGGCCCCGCCGAGGAGGAAGATCTGTTCGGGTGGGCCCCGCCGAGGAGGAGGAGCTGTTCGGGCGGGCCCTGCCGAGGAGGAGGAGCTGTTCGGGTGGGCCCCACCGAGGAGGAGGAGCTGTTCGGGCGGGCCCTGCCGAGGAGGAAGATCTGTTCGGGTGGGCCCCGCCGAGGAGGAGGAGCTGTTCGGGCGGGCCCTGCCGAGGAGGAGGATCTGTTCGGGCAGGCCCTGCCGAGGAGGAGGAGCTGTTCGGGCGGGCCCCGCAGAGGAGGAAGATCTGTTCGGGCAGGCCCTGCCGAGGAGGAGGAGCTGTTCGGGCGGGCCCTGCCGAGGAGGAAGATCTGTTTGGGCAGGCCCTGCCGAGGAGGAGGAGCTATTCGGGCAAACCCTGCCGAGGAGGAGGAGCTATTCGGGCAGGCCCTGCCGAGGAGGAGGAGCTATTCGGGCAGGCCCTGCCGAGGAGGAGGAGCTGTTCGGGCAGGCCCTGCCGAGGAGGAGGATCTGTTCGGGCAGGCCCTGCCGAGGAGGAGGAGCTGTTCGGGCGGGCCCTGCCGAGGAGGAGGAGCTGTTCGGGCAGGCCCTGCCGAGGAGGAGGAGCTGTTCGGGCGGGCCCTGCCCAGGAGGAAGATCTGTTCGGGCAGGCCCTGCCGAGGAGGAGGAGCTGTTCGGGCAGGCCCTGCCGAGGAGGAGGAGCTGTTCGGGCAGGCCCTGCCGAGGAGAAGGAGCTGTTCGGGTGCTGGCAAGGCCCGGGGTCGGCGGGTCTGGATTCCGGAAGATTTTACGGATTCCAGACGACCCTGTCACCGATCGTCCCGGAGTCTGGATTCCGCAACTGCAGATTTTCGACGTTGCACCTGTATTTGGCTCTCTCTGCTGATTATAAAGGTTTGAAGTCCCTGATGAGACACAGTGAAAAGAACAGAATAAAATCAAGGAATTTGAACTGCGGGAAGAGCTCTGAGAACTAGTTGTTCTCTAATTGTTTTTCTTAATTTGAGCGCGATGGGGCTCTTGGTGACTGGCAGCTAGGAATGGGAGTCTTGGCCATTTTTATTTTGCCCTCGTATCCCACGATTGCTGCGGCCACTTGTAATCCCTGCCTACCATCAACTGGTTGAGACCTGGTAACTCGGACACCAGACTTCAGATGTTCCTGGTCTGTATAATTCGTGTCAACTCATTGAGGTTACATTTTCAGTCTAGATGCACAGTGGGGCATTGCACACATCATGTGCCTCAAGATTATTGGGCCTGAATTTACGGTGGCTTCCCGCGGATGAATGCCTCCAAATCACAAGAAAAATACAAACCTACCTGATGGACACAGAGGTTCGTCGACTCGCGCTCCTGGCAATCTACGCGTGCACATGCGTAAAGGCTCGCAGTTCACAAGCGTCCCGGAATCAAATGAGCCAGACCAACCAATTAGAAAGGGGGATACCCATTATGCAACCAGGAACTTGGGATCTGTCAAGTTTCAGCTTGACAGATCCTCCGCAACCCCAGGAGGATATTCACTGGCAGAGAGTTGGGCTATTTCCCCAACTACTGCTCAGCGAATGTCCGTGAAACTCTTATGCCTGGTAAACTCTAGCTCACTACCACTTCTCCCAACCCCTCCGCAGTCTCTAAATTGTCAGACTGCTTGTCCGCCATCCAGTTCTGGATGGACAGAAATTTTCTCCAATTGAATATTGGGAAGACCGAAGCCATTGTTTTCAGTCACCGCCACAAACTCCGTTCCCTAGCCACTGACTCCATCCCTCTCCCCAACTTCTGTTTGAGGCTGAACCAAACTGTTTGCAATCTTGCTGGCATAACTAAGACCGCCTATTTCCATCTCCGTAACATCGCCTGTCTCCGCCCTTGCCTCAGCTCATCCATGCCTTTGTTACCTCTAGACTTGACTACTCCATGCACTCCTGGCTGGCCTCCTACATTCTACCCTCCATAAACTGGAGGTGATCCAAAAATCGACTGCCCGTGTCCTAACTCGCACAAAGTCCTGCTCACCCATCAGCCCTGTGCTCATTGACCTACATTGGCTTCTGGTTAAGCAACGCCTCAATTTCAAAATTCTCCTCATTTTCAAATCCCTCCATGAGCTTTGCCCCTCCCTATCTATAATCTCCTCCAGTCCCTCAATCCTCCCAAGATGTCTATGCTCCTCTAATTCTGCCCTCTTGAGCATCACTGATTACAATTATAATGTATGTACATAAAGTCTGCCCACCACCAGGGGGCACTACCGTCATCAACCTAGGGTCATAGGTATATAACCTGAACTTCACCTTTGTATCTTCACTTCTGGAAACCATTAAAGACTGACCAGGTTACACCTACTCACTGTCTCACAGTACGGAGTTCATTGTATCATTTCATACACTACAACTGGCGACGAGGCAAATATGAACCCATGCAAAAGTATGGCGAGCACAGCATGATCAAGTACTGTTGGAATTCTCGAGAGATTCAATGAGGGAGAGGATTGGGGAGATTTCACAGATCGTCTTGACCAGTATTTCGTGGCGAGCGACCTAAACAAAGACGAGGATGCAGAGAAGCGCAGGGCAGTTCTTCTCACCATCTGTGGTCCCACGATCTATGCACTCATCAAGATTCTGCTCTCACCCACTCTTCCTACAGAAAAGGATTACAAAGAACTGTGTGCTCTAGTTCGGGAACACCTTAAACCCACAGAAGGAATCCTCATATCCAGATATCGCTTCTATACGCACGTTCGTCCAGAAGGCCAGGATGTAGCGACATTTGTTGCCAACCTGAGACGTCTTGCGAGGCCTTGCAACTTTGGGCCTGTGTTGGAAGAAATGCTGCGTGACATTTTTGTGATCGGGGTCAACCACGAGGCAACCTTAAGTAAGCTGCTGGCTGCGGAGACGCCGGACCTCAGCAAGGTCATCACCATCGCCCAGGCTTGCATGTCCACGCAGAAAAGCATGGAGCAGAAACAGGAACTCCATGGCAAGTACTGTGTACAAAATTGTATCGACGGCTGGCAGAACTGCACATGGCAGACCCTACTCAACTGCATCTGCAAGATCGGGAACCGCTCAAAGTTCGCCAACGAGGGCCAACTTGACTGCGTATGCGAGAACGGGGGCCGCTCAAAGCCCGCCATCGGGCGCAAATCCGAGCTGAACGTGTTGGCGTTGCGGGGGCAATCACCGACCCCATCAGTGCCACTTCAGGCAGTATGTATGCAGAGGTTGTGCGAAGACGGGGCACCTTCAGCGGACGTGTCCACAGCGGAGCAAGCGAGTTGCGACACACCACTTGGATGATGATGAATTCAGCGTGGATCTGGTGATGCAGCCCGAGGCATTTCAGTGCTCCGAGGAGGAACTGTATAGCGACGTGCGTTCCTAACAGAGTCAACCAATAATGATGGAAGTAAAGTTAAACGGTGTGACCGTATGCATGGAATTAGACACTGGTGCGAGTCAATCGATAATGAGCCAGAGACTTACGACAAACTGTGGGAGACCAAGGCAGAGAGACCCAAGCTGAGTCCGATAAATACGAAGTTGCGTATCTACACCAAAGAGCTCATACCAGTGATCGGTAGTGCAGCAGTAAGAGTGTTGTACGAGGGAGCGGTTCATGATCTACCGTTATGGATTATCCCGGGCAACGGCCCATCATTATGTGGCAGGACTTGGCTCGAGAAAATAAAATGGAAATGGTTCGATATCAAAGCTTTGTCATCAGCGGATGATGATTTGTGTGCTCAAGCTGAGCAAATTTCCCTCACTGTTTGAACCGGGAATTGGCAGCTTTAAGGGAGCCAAGGTGCAAATTCACCTAGGCCCAGACGCAAGGCCCATCTATCACAAAGCCAGGGCAGTCCCGCACACGATGAGAGAAAAGGTCGAGCTCAAATTGGACAGGCTACAATGCGAGGGGTTCATCTCACCGGTCAAATTTAATGAATGGGCCAGCCCCATTGTTCCAGTGTTAAAGAGCGATGACATGGTCAGGATTTGTGGAGACTACAAGGTCAGGATCACCAAGTTTCGAAACAAGGTCAGCACCCGCTACCGAAAGCTGATGACCTGTTTGCAATGCTAGCCAGGGGAAAATCGTTCACCAAATTGGATCTAACGTCGGTCTACACGACACAGGAACTGGTTGAATCATCAAAGAAACTTACGTGCATCAACACGCACAAAGGACTGTTTATATACAACAGGTGCCCTTTTGGCATTCATTCGCCGGCCGCCATATTTCAGAGAAACATGGAGCACCTATTGAAATCCCCAGGACCGTGGTATTCCAAGACGACATCCTAGTCACAGGTCGTCACACCGCCGAGCACCTGCACAATCTGGAAGAGGTTCTACGTTGTCTGGGTCTTCTCAACTACTTCGGTAACTTCTTACCCAAATTGAGCACAATATTAGAGCCTTTGCACAAGCTGCTCAGGAAAGGAGATGACTGGGTGTGGGGTGAACTTCAAGAAAGAGCCTTTGAGAAGGCTAGAAATCTGTTGTGTTCCCACAAGCTACTGGTACTGTATGATCCATGCAAGCATCTAATTTTGACCTGTGATGCGTCGTCCTGTGGGGTCAGCTGCGTACTCCATCAAGCCATTGAGTCAGGCAAACTACAACCAGTTGCATACGTGCCTCGAAGCCTGTCCAAGGCGGAAAGAGCTGACGGCATGGTAGAGAAAGAGGCTTTAGCATGTGTTAAAGGGGTAAAAAAATGCACCAGTATCTGTTTGGACTTCGCTTCGAGCTGGAAACCGACCACAAGCCGCTTATATCATTTTTCTCGGAACATAAAGGTATCGATACCAACGCGTCGTCCCGCATCCAGAGGTGGGCGCTGACATTATCTGCCTATGATTGTCATTCGCCATAGACCAGGCACCGACAACTGCGCTGATGCATTGAGCCGGTGGAAACGCCAATGCCCGCAGAGCTACTCATGGTCATGGATGCCTTTGAGAGTGAAGGGTCGCCTGTCACTACTCAACAAGTTAAGACCTAGACCAGCCAGGATCCGACTCTATCGGTTATAAAACGTTGTGTTCTTAATGGAGGCTGGTCGACCATCCCCAAGAAAGTGGGTGATGAAACCAAACCGTACAGCCATTGCAAAGATGAACTTTCCATCCAGTCCGACTGTGTAATCGTGTTGTAATGTCCAAGAAAGGCAGGGCGAGATTTGTACGGGAGTTACATAGTACGCATCCGGTATTGTCATGATGAAGGCCATCGCGCCAGGTCCCATGCTTGGTGGCCTGGCATTAACTCGGACTTAGTCATGCGTGTATCAGTGCAGCGCTTGCATGCAGTTAAGCAATGCCCCAAAGGAAGCTCCGCTCAGTCTGTGGTCATGGCCATCCAAATCGTGGTCTAGAATCCACATCGACTTTGCGGGCCCCTTCCTCGATAAAATGTTTTTTGTGGTGGTGGATGCATACTCCAAATGGATAGAATGTGTGATCATGTCATCCAGCACTTCCACTGCCACCATTGAGAACCCGAGAGCCATGTTTGCCACACATGATCTGCAAGATATCGTTGTCAGCCTGGAGTTTCACGAGCCTGGAGTTTCAAGAGTTCATGAAATGCAACGGCATGAAACACGTGAGGTCAGGCCCGTTCAAACCCGCGTCCAACGGTCAAGCGGAGCGGGCAGTTCAAACCATCAAGCAGAGCCTGAAACGCGTAACTCACAGTTCCTTGCAGACATGTCTGTCATGCATACTGTTCAGTTTCAGGACAAAGCCACACACGCTCATCGAGGTCCCGCCTGCAGAACTATTGAAGAAGAGAGGCCTCACAACCAAGCTCTCTCAAGTCCACCCTGACCTTAATGATCATGTCGAAACCTGACGTCAACGCCAGCAGTGGTATCACGACCGCGCCGCAGTATCACACGACATATCTGGATGTACTTAACCATGGTCAAGGGCCTAAGTGGCTCCCAGGCAATGTTACGGATAAGGAGGGTAACCGGGTGTATATGGTTAAGCTCAAGAATGGGCAGATGTGCAGGAAACACATTGATCAAACCAAGGTAAGATACACTGACGAAACAGCATAGTTGGAAGAAGACACCGCGTGCTTAGACGACCAACTAACTCACGTCCAGCCATCAGAAGAATCCACTGTGGTCAACACCCAGCCCCAAGTCGTGAGAGACTCGGAAAGCACTGGGATTGTACAGAGGCGGTCAACCAGGGAGCGAAGGGCTCCGGACCGTCTGAATTTGTAATATGGACTTGTGGCAAGAACTCGAGGGCGCGGGGGAGAGGACTGATGTAATGTATGTACATAAGGTCTGCCCACCACCAGGCACTACCGTCGGAGGTCCGAGGGTCATAGGTACACTCATGCTGGGCCCGGTATATAATCTGAACTTCACCTTTGTATCTTCACTTCTGGAAGCCATTAAAGACTGACCAGGTTACACCTAGTCACTGGCTCACAGTACGGAGTTCATTGTATCATTTCATACACTACAATAATCACTCAACCATTGGTGGCCGTGCTTTCTGTTGCCGAAGCCTCAAGCTCTGGAACTCCCTGCGTAAACCTCTCCACCTCTTTTTCCTCCTTCAAGATGCTCCTTAAAACCTATCTCTTTGACCAAGCTTTTGGTCACCTGTACTATTTTCTACTTATGTGGCTCGGTGTCAAATTTCTTATCTCATAATAATCATGTGAAGCGACTTGGGACGTTTCACTAAGTTAAAGTTGCTATATAAATTCAAGTTGTTTAAATATTAAAATAAATGTTATGAAGTGAGATGTCTCTCTATTAGCCCTTTTTATCCTATTTTGTAATTTAGAAGTGCTGTGCAGAAGTAAGTTAAGAACATAAGAACATAAGAAATAGCAACAGGAGTAGGCCATATGGCCCCTCGAACCTGCTCCGCCATTCAATAAGATCATGGCTGATCCGATCATGGACTCAGCTCCACTTCCATGCCTGCTCCCCATAACCCCTTATCGATTAAGAAACTGTCTATTTCTGTCTTAAATGTATTCAATGTCCCAGCTTCCACAGCTCTCTGAGGCAGCGAATTCCACAGATTCACAACCCTCAGAGAAGAAATTTCTCCTCATCTCTGTTTTAAATGGGCAGCCCCTCTAGTTTGAGTCTCCCCCACCAGTGAAAACATCCTCTCTGCATCCACCCTGTCAAGTCTCCTCATAATCTTATACGTCTCGATAAGATCACCCCTCATTCTTCTGAATTCCAATAAGTAGAGGCTCAACCTACTCAACCTTTCCTCATAAGTCAACCCCCTTATCCCCGGAATCAACCTAGTGAACCTTCTCTGAACTGCATCCAAAGCAAGTATAAACTTTCGTAAATATGGAAACCAAAGCCGTAAGCAGTGTTCCAGGTGTGGCCTCACCAATACTTTATATAGCTGTAGTAAGATTTCCCTGCTTTTATCCTCCATCCACTTTGCAATAAAGGCCAAGATACCATTGGCCTTCCTGATCATTTGCTGTACCTGCATACTATCCTTTTGTGTTTCGTGCACAAGTACCCCCAGGTCCCGGTGTACTGCGGCACTTTGCAATCTTTTTCCATTTAAATAATAACTTGCTCTTTGATTTTTTTTCTGCCAAAGTGCATGACCTCACACTTTCCAACATTATACTCCATCTGCCAAATTTTTGCCCACTCACTTAGCCTGTCGATGTCCTTTTGCAGATTTTTTGTGTCCTCCTCACACGTTGCTTTTCCTCCCATCTTTGTATCGTCAGCAAACTTGGCTATGTTACACTCAGTCCTTTCTTCCAAGTCGTTAATATAGATTGTAAATAATTGGGGTCCCAGCACTGATCCCTACAGCACTCCACTAGTTACTGGTTGCCAACCAGAGAATGAACCATTTATCCTGACTCTCTGTTCTCTGTTAGTTCGCCAATCCTCTATCCATGCTAATATATTATCCCCAACCCCATGAAATTTATCTTGTGCAGTAACCTTTTATGTGGCACCTTGTCAAATGCCTTCTGGAAGGGCAAATACACCACATCCACTGGTTCTGCTTTATTCACCCTGTCCGTTACTTCCTCAAAGAACTCCAGCAAATTTGTCAAACATGACTTTCCCTTCATAAATCCATGCTGACTCTGTCTGACCGAATTTTGCTTTTTCAAATGTCCTGCTACTGCTTCTTTAATAATAGACTGCAACATTTTCCCAATCACAGATGTTAGGCTAACTGGTCTATAGTTTCCTGCTTTTTGTCTGCCTCCTTTTTTAAATGGGGGCGTTACATTTGCAGTTTTCCAATCTGCTGGGACCTCCCCAGAATCCAGGGAATTTTTGTAAATTACAACCAATGCATCCATAATCCCTGCCGCTACTTCTCTTAAGACCCTAGGATGCAAGCCATCAGGTCCAGGGGATTTATCTGCCTTTATACCCATTACCTTACTGAGTACCACCTCCTTAGTGATTGTGATTGTGTTAAGTTCCTCCCCCCCCTATAGCCCCTAGACTATACACTTTCGGAATATTGTTAGTGTCCTCTACCGTAAAGACTGATACAAAATATTTGTTCAGAGTTTCTGCCATCTCCATGCTCCCCATTACTAATTCCCTGGTCTCGTCCTCTAAGGGACCAACATTTATTTTAGCCACTCTTTTCCTTTTTATACACCTATAGAAACTCTTGCTATCTGTTTTTATATTTTGCTAGTTTACTTTCATAGTCTATCTTCCCTTTCTTAATTATTTTTTTAGTCAATCTTTGCTGGCTTTTTAAAGCTTCCCAATCTTCTGTCCTCCCACTAGTTTTGGCCACTTTGTATGCCCTTGTTTTTAATTGGATACCGCCCTTTATTTCTTTAGTTAGCCACAGATGGCTATCTTTTCTCTTACACTCTTTCCTCCTCACTGGAATATATTTTTCCTGAGAAATGTGAAATATCTCTAAGAGCTGACATCAATTGAGACGGCAAAATCAAGCAGTTTCTTTGATTTGTTCTGGGTTTTTTTGGTCGGCAGGATATCTGGCACATGTGGGAACATTTCACAATTTTGAACAGCTGTCAATTTAACCTACTGAAAAATCTCCACCCACCTGTAAGGTTTCAGTTTGTCTAATGAGGTGTAGGTTGGCAGAGCTAAGGCTTGACACCCTCTAGTGTGTATGGGAATATTACTGGAGTTTAACCAATAATAGCATGCAGCTTACTAGAGCAGATCGCTGATGTACTTCCCATTGCTTGTTCAGCTAGGACCATTCTACACATTAGGGCTTTGGCTTGCAGGTTTATCTGGAGCAAAGCAAGAAGAATAATAATCTCAGTAATGCATCCAGCCCTTTGCATTCTTATAATGAGCCAAGCTGGCTGTGAACTGGTTTGCTCTGCATTGGGCCTTTAATGCATCCTTTGTTTTGGCTATATTTTACATTCTAATTGTGTTTATTCTTCTAACACTTCAAACATTTTTTCATGATGCCAGAGTGCCATAAGAAAATAGGAGCAGGAGTAGGCCATTCAGCTCCTCGAGCTCCATTTACCCACCTTTATTCCATTTTCCTTGATAACAAAAATCTATTGATCTTGGTCTGGAAAATTTAAATTGAGCCAGCATCCATGGCTTTTTGGGTGGGAGAGTTCCAGATTTCGACTACCCTTTGTGTGAAAATTTCACTCCTAAATAGCCTAGCTATAATTTTAGGATTATGGCCTCTTCTTCTGGATTCGCCCCAGGGGAAATAGGATAGACAGAGAAACTATCAAATTCCTTTCATTTTAGCTACCTCAATTAGATCACTGCTCAACATTCAACTAAAGGGAATACATGGAAAGTTTATGTAACCCATCCTCATAATTTGGCCCAGTATCATTCTGGCGAATTTGTGCTGTACTCCCTCCAAGACCAATATTTTTTGAGATTTGGTGCCAAAACTGAACATCTGGAGTACAATGGAGTCTGACCAAAGCTCTGTACAACTAAAGCACAACTTACTCCGCTTTGTATTTCGACCGCCTTAAGAAAAAGGCCAACATACCATTAGCCTTTTTGATTACTATTTGTAGCTGGAGACCCAAATCCCTTTGCTGCTCCACAGTTCCTACTTTCTTGCCATCTAGAAAATCTTGTACACAAGTGGTACTGCAGATTCAATGCTGTAACATGAATTTTTTGCAGAACATTACTGGCAGTTTCTGAGAAAGTGAGACCACCTGGACTGCATTTTACGTCTACATGTGCCGAGCTTTTCTTTTCCTGGTTTCAGAGCAGTGTGCAATTTTTGTTTATTTTTTTAATTTGTTCTGAGATGTGGGCGTAGCTGGCAGGGCCAGCATTTATTGCCCATGAGAAGGTATCGGTGAGTCACCTTCTTGAACCGCTACAGTCTTTGTGAAGGTACTCCCACAGTGCTGTTAGGGAGGGAGTTCCAGGATTTTGACCCAGCGACGATGAAGGAACGGCAATATATTTCCAAGTCAGGATGGTGTGTAACTTGGAGTGGAACTTGCAGATGATGGTGTTCCCATGTGCTTGCTGCCCTTGTCCTTTTAGGTGATAGAGATCGCGGGTTTGGGAGGTACTGCCGAAGATGCCGTTGTGAGTTGCTGCAGTGCATACTACAGATGGTACACACTGCAGCGCCGGTGGTGGGAAGGAGTGACTGTTGAAGGTGGTGGATGGGGTGCCAATCAACCGGGCTGCTTTGTCCTGGATGATGTTCAGCTTCTTGAGTGTTGTTAGAGCTCATCCAGGAAAGTGGAGAGTATTGCATCACACTTCTGACTTGTGCCTTGTAGATGCTGGAAAGACTTTGGGGAGTTAGGAGGTGAGACACTCACTGCAGAATACTCAGCCTCTGACCTGCTCTTGTTGATTTAGAAAATAGGTGTAGGAGTAGGCCATTCGGCCCTTCGAGCCTGCACCACCATTCAATAAGATCATAGCTGGTCATTCACCACAGTATCACTTTCCTGCTTTCTCTCCATACCCCTTGATCCCTTTAGCCGTAAGGGCCATATCTAACTCCCTCTTGAATATATCCAACGAACTGGCATCAACAACTCTCTGCGGAAGAGAATTTCACAGGTTAACAACTCTGAGTGAAGAAGTTTCTCCTCATCTCAGTCCTAAATGGCTTACCCTTATCCTTAGACTGTGTCCCCTGGTTCTGGACTTCCCTAACATCGGGAACATTCTTCCTGCATCTAACCTGTCCAGTCCCGTCAGAATTTTATATGTTTCTAAGAGATCCCCTCTCATCCTTCTAAACTCCAGTGAATACAGGCCCAGTCGATCCAGTCTCTCCTCATATGTCAGTCCTGCCATCCCGGGTATTTATGTGGCTGGTCCAGTTAAGTTTCTGGTCAATGGTGACCCCCAGGATGTTAATGGTGGGAGATTCGGCAATGGTAATGACGTTGAATATCAAGGGGAGGTGGGTGGACACTAGCTTGTTGAAGATGGTCATTGTCTGGCACTTGTGCAGCGCGAATATTACTTGCCACTTGTAAGCCCAAGCATGACTGTCAACCAGGTCTTGCTGCATGCGGGCATGGACTGCGTCATTTTCTGAGTAGTTGTGAATGAAACTAAACACTGTGCAATCATCAACGAACATCCCCATTTCTGACCTTATGATGCAGGGAAGGTCATTGATGAAGCAGCTGAAGATGGTTGGGCCTAGGACACTGCCCACTGCAGCGATGTCCTGGGGCTGAGATGATTGACCTCCAACAGCCACAACCATCTTCCTTTGTGCTAGGTGTGACTCCAGCCAATGGAGAGTTTTCTCCCTGATTCTCATTGACTTCAATTGAATTCCCATTGAATTCAATGTAACCAAGATCACTCACTATATCCTTATTACTGCAATACAACAGGAGAATTAGTAATTTTAGAATTTCTTATACAGCCATAGTACCACTTATCAATATTCAATACCTATGGTAAGATATTAATAGTAGCTTCAATTTCTCATCTACTTTTATTTTCATGTTTTTAAAATGTTCTCATTTCTTAAAACCAAATCTCATGCAAGTTACTTCATTCTTGCGTAAAGTAAATGTTGGTCCCTTAGAAGATGAGAAGGGGGAATAATGGGAAATGTGGAAATGGCTGAGACCTTAAACAATTATTTTGCTTCGGTCTTCACAGTGGAAGACACAAAAACCATGCCAAAAATTGCTGATCACAGGAATGTGGGAAAGGAGGACCTTGAGACAATCACTATCACTAGGAGGGTAGTGCTGGACAGGCTAATGGGACTCAAGGTAGACAAGTCCCCTGGTCCTGATGAAATGCATCCCAGGATATTAAAAGAGATGGCAAAAGTTATAGCAGATGCATTCGTTATAATCTACCAAAATTCTCTGGACTCTGGGGAGGTACCAGCGGATTGGAAAGCAGCTAATGTAACGCCTCTGTTTAAAAAAGGAGGCAGACAAAAGGCAGGTAACTATAGGCCGGTTAGTTTAACATCTGTAGTGGGGAAAATGCTTGAAACTATCATTAAGGAAGAAATAGCGGGACATCTAGATAGGAATAGTGCAATCAAGCAGACGCAGCATGGATTCATGAGGGGAAATCATGTTTAACTAATTTACTGGAATTCTTTGAGGATATAACAAGCATGGTGGATAGAGGTGTACCGATGGATGTGGTGTATTTAGATTTTCAAAAGGCATTCGATAAGGTGCCACACAAAAGGTTACTGCAGAAGATAAAGGTATGCGGAGTCAGTGGAAATGTATTAGCATGGATAGAGAATTGGCTGGCGAACAGAAAGCAGAGAGTTGGGGTAAATGGGTCCTTTTCGGGTTGGAAATCGGTGGTTAGTGGTGTGCCACAGGGATTGGTGCTGGGACTACAACTGTCTACAATATACATAGATGACCTGGAAGAGGGGACAGAGTGTAGTGTAACAAAATTTGCAGATGACATAAAGATTAGTGGGAAAGCGGGTTGTGTAGAGGACACAGAAAGGCTGCAAAGAGATTTAGATAGGTTAAGCGAATGGGCTAAGGTTTGGCAGATGGAATACAATGTCGGAAAGTGTGAGGTCATCCACCTTGGGAAAAAAAACAGTAAAAGGGAATATTATTTGAATGGGGAGAAATTACAACATGCTATGGTGCAGAGGGACCTGGGGGTCCTTGTGCATGAATCCCAAAAAGTTAGTTTGCAGGTGCAGCAGGTAATCAGGAAGACGAATGGAATGTTGGCCTTCATTGCGAGAGGGATGGAGTACAAAAGCAGGGAGGTCCTTCTGCAACTGTATAGGGTATTGGTGAGGCCGCACCTGGATTACTGCGTGCAGTTTTGGTCACCTTACTTAAGGAAGGATATACTGGCTTTGGAGGGGGTACAGAGACGATTCACGAGGCTGATTCCGGAGATGAGGGGGTTACCTTATGATGATAGATTGAGTAGACTGGGTCTTTACTCGTTGGAGTTCAGAAGGATGAGGGGTGATCTTATAGAAACATTTAAAATAATGAAAGGGATAGACAAGATAGAGGCAGAGAAGTTGTTTCCACTGGTCGGGGAGACTAGAACTAGGGGGCACAACCTCAAAATACAGGGGAGCCAATTTAAAACCGAGGTGAGAAGGAATTTCTTCTCCCAGAGGGTTGTGAATCTGTGGAATTCTCTGCCCAAGGAAGCAGTTGAGGCTAGCTCATTGAATGTATTCAAGTCACAGATAGATCGATTTTTAACCAATAAGGGAATTAAGGGTTACGGGGAGCGGGCGGGTAAGTGGAGCTGAGTCCACGGCCAGATCAGCCATGATCTTGTTGAATGGTGGAGCAGGCTCGAGGGGCTAGATGGCCTACTCCCGTTCCTAATTCTTATGTTCTTATGTTCTTATGTTCTTATCCTTCCCTCAGCTGTTAACAGTAAGATTTATTCATCGTGAGTTAAAAATGTTACGTATTCTGATTCATGAAAAATAAACACTACTCCATAAATGTGTGCTTGTGTCACTCTTTTTAATCATAAATCTCACTTCTGGCACTTTGCTGATGCTGACAGTTATTTTTTGTGGAAATGAAAATCTGTAATTTGCATGGATGTCCTTTTGAATTCCAGCTTTCTTTCCAGTGATTCTAATGGGCTCTCACAACTCTCACGTTGTCAGCTTAAATAGTTTTGAATGAACAATTTCAAATAAATTGTAACATCTCCTTAAATATATCAGAACAAGTGTCTGACAGATGATTCCCTAAAGGGATACAATGCAATCATATGTCATCAATATAATATAATCACCTGCTCCCAAGTGCTACATAAAACTGCTCAGGTCCTTGTCAAAATCCTTTCACAGCTCTCTCAACAGCTGGATTGCTTCCATAACTGAATGGAGCCATTTTATCTTGTAATGAGTTTAATGCTGGAACTAGACATGAGGCTTTTATGTATTTTTTTGTTAAATTCTCCTTTTTTACTAATCACATCAATAAGTACTAAAAGGTAATTCTAATGCACGGTGTGGATCATTTCTGCAAATAGTTTAGTGAACTGTGAAGCTTATTTTTGTTTTGTTTAAATACACGGAGAGAAGCTTTTGGACCAAAAACACAGATGCTTGGTTCTAAAGTAGTTATGCATTATACGAGTATTTATGTCACCTTGCCTAAAACCAAAGCACAATTGCTCACTTCATGAGCAGAGTATGTTTTCTGGTTTTAAGATCTGCACATACAGAGCGGCAGAAAAAGCATCAAGGTGAATTTCTCCAATAGTCAATCTAAGTTAACTCGAAGGAAGGATGTATAGATGGATTAATATCATACACAATTTATGGAAGAAATTAATGTCTGATTTACATTCAGAATGCATCAACATATGGAGCGGCATAATTTACAAGAATTTCATATTAAATGTGTACTGTAGGCCATAACTAGTGCTGTGTATATCCTTGATTTTTTTTGTAAAATTACCAAATACTTGTGAACTTACAACACAAGGTAAATATAACGACAATACATTTTCATTCACTAGCCCGTGTGCAGCTTTACTGTGTAAGTGATTTATAATAAAGTGGAGTTTGACCTCCAGTAGAATCAGACAAAGTGAAAGTTGTAAAAAGAGATCAATACTATAGAATGAGAAACTGAAGATTGAGTCATACAGTCTGGCTGGCATCACCCCGCCTTGTGTAGACTGGATATTAATGGAGCCATTCAAAGTCAGACTCTTGGGAGTCACCATGTCTTGGTTTACACTGACTTGACTGATCTAAAGCCTAAGGGAGCAAGGGATGATTTTCACTGATTTATTTAGATCCAGATTTGAGCTTCTGATATAATGTTTATGCTCTACTTATTTCAAGCACTGAATCAATAGTGAATAGTGATCGTGAAGTAATCCTGCCAACCTACAGAATATCAAGAATTTGAGGAGACTGGTGCAGATAATAGGATGCGGGTGGAAAGAAATTCCCCCCAAAAAGTGTGATGTTCCGAGCATTTAAAATAAAATACAAAAAATCTGATCATTCACCAGGCTGTTCATTATTGCATGAAAGAAAGTGGTGCCTGTGCGTTAGATACATGGATAAAGTATCAAATTAGACTTCTGTGTTAATGACTAAATGTCCATACGGCTAAAACAAGCTAAAATAAAATGCAATTGTATATTATTTTTCCTCATTTGTTCTCCTGAAAATGACAATTCATATTGGGCTACAATTCCACATCCAATAGCATGCATTTGGTACTTCTCCCAATCAGGTACTTAGAAGCATAGAATGATGCAATGCAGCCCATCGTGCCTGTGCCAGCTCTTTGAAAAAGCTATCCAATTAGTACCATTACCCACCTCCATTCTCATAACCCTGTCAATTTTTTCCCTTCAAGTATTTATTCAATTCCCTTTTGAAAGTTACTATTGAATCTGCTTCTGCCAGCTTTTCAGGCAGTGCTTTCCAGATCACAACCACTCATTGCATTAAAAAAAAATCCTCATGTTACCTCTTTTGCCTATCACCTTAAATCTGTGTTCCCTGGTTACTGACCTTTCTGCCATTGGGAATAGTTTCTTCATCAAAACCATCAATTTTGAACACCTCTATCAAATCTCCTATTAACCTTCTCTGCTCTAAGGAGAATAACCCCAGCTTTTCCAGTCTCTCCAGATAACTGAAGTCCCTATATTTCTCATGTATATGTCTGGACAGACATTGTCATCAGAATATCTGACTATTGGGGGAAGAGGAGGGAAGGAAAAGCGGCGAGAGAATCATATGAGAGTCTGATCCTTTCCAGTGGTGTCATTGGATAATGATTAGGAGTGGAAGCTAAAGGTGATCTTTCCTGGCCCCAATAATACCTTACTAGTAATTTGTTGGATGACATTTAACTCCGTACAGACCAGAGATTGAACCTGGGAACTTCGAGAGTAAAGCTTAGTACTACCCTCGGCAGCACAGTTACCATTGAACCATTCTCAAACCATTATTTGGTTTGATGGAGAACGAGTTGGATCTGACACTTGAAGTACTTGCCATTGAAGTGTTAAATGGAGAATAAAAGTATGGAGCAAAATACTTTCAACATAAAGTACTTCTTCCTCCCAATGTTAAATTACTTGAAGAAATTATTTTCAGGTTTTTTTCTCTCCACCATTTTGAGTCTCTTGTTAGAAATAGCCAAGTTAAGGCTATCGCCAGTTACTTTAATAATCAGGATTGACTGTAAACCAATCTGGTGGGTAAATTGTGTTTAGTCAGCGTTTAAGACAGAATATAACAATAGTTATACAGGAAAAACATACGACCATGACAAGTAGCTGATACCGATACGATCAGACAAACGGCTGGCGCACGTGAGTTAGCGGCCTCTCTTTCTTTTGTCGAGAGCCTCCTTCAGTAAGCAAGGGATCACACTTGAAGAGTGTTCGACAAGCCCAACTTCTGTATCGCTCTCACCACCACTGACTGTGTGGACAGCCTTCAGGGGGTTATTTTTATTCTCTTTTTAGGGTAGGCCTGAAATGGGATATTGACGAGACCTTTTTTCATAGAGGTTCCCTTAAAAACTCAATACCCAATAGGGCTTTGAGTTCTTTGTCTCGATGTCGAATCAAAACTCTCCCTAAAGATGTCTCATGTTCTTGTTCACATGTCTCATTTGTTTATACTTTCTCAGGCTTTTCTCCTTTGAAATTTGTGTCTTATCTCTCTCTCTCGTCTCTAACCCCTCAGGTACAATCATGAGACCTAAACCAGAAAACTGCTCGCTTAAGGATCATTAGCAACTTATTTATGTTAACTCCCTCAACTTCCATCCATTCCAAATCTTTCTATAATACATTGTCTTAAAAATACATAACAAAGTTGAAGTCTTAACTTGAAAACAACAGATAATGGTTGTTATAGTGCAAAATGCTATAACACCTCAGCAGGAACCAAAACATTAGCACTTCTAAGCATCTAATACCAGTCTGAGGAAACACTTCATCTCCAGTTCAACACAACCATGTAAATATAGCATTTTTTGCATCACAGTTTTATTCGCATAACCATATACATTTTGTACACCCCTGATTTCTAACACACTATATCTGCAGGGAGTCACTCTATTGATAATAGTTATGGGACTGGAATCTTCTATGGAGCCACTTTCCGCCATTGTTCAGGATCCAGGCCATTTGATTACCTGGCACTCAAGCTGGGAAGAAGGTAATACTGGCTGGGTCCTATAGCAGCTAAGTGGTGAAATATTGCACTGTTACATTGGGCTCAATTTTCCCCAGTGATTTGCGCTGTTTTTTTTGAGCAGGCTGCTTTTTCTGGCCTAACGTAAAAATCCACAGTTTCCCCAATCAATTTGCACCAGCATAATTCATTTAGTTACGATTTTTTTAGGTAAGTTTTTTTTTTCATCCAAAGGGGGCGTAACCAGCCACCTACACCAATTCTGGCCATTTAGTGAACTTTGGCCAGTTGATAGTTACTCCATTTCTGCTTAGGCCAGCGTATGTGGCCTCCAGAAAACCCTTGCGGAGAGTTAAAGAAATCGGCGCAGGTAAGTAAATTGGAGCGGGAAGCGAAGCGGACCAGGAAGGCACTCACTCGGGACCAGAGAGGCTCGGCGGGTGAGGGAGCAGACAGACCGGCAAGCCATTTGGCCTGGGCTAGGGGCGGGAAGCGGAGCGGACCGGGAAGGCACTCTGCGCATGTGCGTCCATTGCAGCGACATCAAAAATGTAAGGTTTATTCCCCGCGCATGCGCAGAAAGCCCGGCTTCATTTTTTGGCGCAGACAGCAGGCTCCACCTCCCAAGGCGACTGGCCATGCTGCGTGACTCCGGATTGCAGTATAAAGATCGGGAAAGTTAGTACAACAATTTCTGGCGCCTTTCTGGACCTAAAAACCCGGCATAACTCTGGCAATACACCAGAAAACGGGCTAGGGCAAAATTGAGCCCAGAGAGTGTCAATAGATATTCCTGGACTGAAGAATTATGAGGAAAGATTGGATAGGCTGGGTTTGTTTTCTTTGGAACATAAGAAATAGGTGCAGACCATTTGGCCCCCCGAGTCTGCTCTGCCATTCAATATCATGACTGATCTGATCCTGGCCTCAACTCCACTTCCCCGCTCGCTCTCCATAACCCTTGACTCCCTTATCATTCAAAAATCTGTCTATCTCCGTCTTAAATATATTCAATGACCCAGCCTCCACAGCTCCCTGGGGTAGAGAATTCCAAAGATTCACAACCCTCAGAGAAGAAATTCCTCCTCATTTCTGTCTTAAATGGTGGTGACCCCTTATTCTGAAACTATGCCCCCAGTTCTAGATTTCCCCACGAGGAGAAACATCCTCTGCATCTACCCTGTCCAGCCCCCTCAGAATCTTATATGCTTCAAAAAGATCACCTTTCATTCTTCTAAACTCCAATGAGTATAGGCCCAACTTGCTCAACCTCTCTTCATATGACAACCCCTTCATCTCAGGAATCAACCTCGTGAACCTTCTCTGGTTGAGGGGAGACCTTATTGAGGTGTATAAAATTAGGATGCAGCTATTTGCACTAGCAAAATGCTCTGGTCGGCTCATGTGATCACATGACCTGATTGCTGATTAGTCCCCTTGGAAGATAAGCCAGACCCAGACGTTTCTCTGGAATGAGTTATTAGAACTGCCCAGCCCAATTTCTGAGTGACTTTGCAAAGTATAATTCGTCCCATTCTGATTTCAGAAAAGATAGAGCTCTGCAATCCCAGCCCAAGTTCATGCCCCTCTGTCTCTGTCTCCTTCCCCAAACACACACACACACACACACTTTCTCTCTCTCCCACTCTCGCTCTCGCATCCTCCCCAGTCGCGCTCTCTCTCCAGCGCCCCCCCCCAGTCGCTCTCTCTCCACCCATCCGTCCCCCCCATCTCTCTCTCTCTCTCTCTCTCTCTCATCGCCCACCCCCAGTCTCTCTCTCTCTCTCTCTCACCCCCCCAGTCTCTTTCTCTCTCTCACCCCCCAGTCTCTTTCTCTCTCTCACCCCCCCAGTTTCTTTCTCACTCTCACCCCCCCAGTCTCTCTCTCTCACCCCCCAGTCTCTTTCTCTCTCTCACCCCCCCAGTCTCTTTCTCTCTCTCACCCCCCCAGTCTCTTTCTCTCTCTCACCCCCCAGTCTCTCTCTCTCACCCCCCCAGTCTCTCTCTCTCTCACCCCCCAGTCTCTTTCTCTCTCTCACTCCCCCAGTCTCTCTCTCACTCTCACCCCCCAGTCTCTCTCTCTCTCACACCCCCCAGTCTCTCCCTCTCTCTCACCCCCCCAGTCTCTTTCTCTCTCTCACCCCCCAGTCTCTCTGTCACTCTCACCCCCCCAGTCTCTCTCTCTCACCCCCCCAGTCTCTTTCTCTCTCTCACCCCCCAGTCTCTTTCTCTCTCTCACCCCCCCAGTCTCTCTCTCTCACCCCCCCAGTCTTTCTCTCTCACCCCCCCAGTCTCTCTCTCTCATCCCCCCCGTCTCTCTCTCACCCCCCAGTCTCTCTCTCTCACCCCCCCGTCTCTCTCTCACCCCCCCAGTCTCTTTCTCTCTCTCACCCCTCAGTCTCTCTCTCTCTCACCCCCCAGTCTCTCTCTCTCTCACCCCTCAGTCTCTCTCTCTCTCTCACCCCCCCAGTCGCTCTCTCTCTCACCCCCCAGTCTTTCTCTCTCACACCCTCCCCCCCCCAGTCTCTCTCTCACCCTCCTGCCCCCAGTCTCTCTCTCTCACCCCCCAATCTCTCTCACTCACACCCTCCCCCCCACAGTCTCTTTCTCACACTCTCGCCACCAGTCTCTCTCTCTCTCACCCTCCCCCCCAGTCTCTCTCTTTCTCACCCCCCCAGTTTCTCTTCCACCCCCCACCCCGTCTCTCTTCCACATCCCCCTTCTCTTCCGCCCCCCCCTCCCCCGTCTCTCTTCCACTCCACTCCTTCCACCCCCCCTCCCCCGTCTCTCTTCCACCCCCCATTCTCTCTTCCACCCCCCCCCCGTCTCTCTTCCAACCCCCCCCTGTCTCTCTTCCACCCCCCCCGTCTCTCTTCCAACCCCCCCCTGTCTCTCTTCCACCTCCCCCCCGTCTCTCTTCCACCTCCCCCCCGTCTCTCTTCCACCTCCCCCCCGTCTCTCTTCCACCCCCCTCCCCCATCTCTCTTCCACCCCCCCGTCTCTCTTCCACCCCCCCGTCTCTCTTCCACCCCCCCGTCTCTCTTCCACCCCTCCCCCGTCTCTCTTCCACCTCCCCCCCGTCTCTCTTCCACCCCCCCTCCCCCGTCTCTCTTCCACCCCCCCCCCGTCTCTCTTCCACCCCCCCCCGTCTCTCTTCCACCCCCCCGTCTCTCTTCCACCTCCCCCCATCTCTCTTCCACCCCCCCGTCTCTTCCACCTCCCCCCCCGTCTCTCTTCCATCTCCCCCCCGTCTCTCTTCCACCCCCCCTCCCCCATCTCTCTTCCACCCCCCCGTCTCTCTTCCACCTCTCCCCCGTCTCTCTTCCACCCCCCCCCGTCTCTCTTCCACCCCCCCCCGTCTCTCTTCCACCCCCCGTCTCTCTTCCACCTCTCCCACGTCTCTCTTCCATCTCCCTCCCGTCTCTCTTCCACCCCCCCCGTCTCTCTTCCACCCCCCCCCCCGTCTTTCTTCCACCTCCCCCCCCCCGTCTCTCTTCCACCTCCCCCCCGTCTCTCTTCCACCTCTCCCCCGTCTCTCTTCCACCTCCCCCCGTCTCTCTTCCACCCCCCCCCCCGTCTCTCTTCCACCTCCCCCCGTCTCTCTTCCACCCCCCCCGTCTCTCTTCCACCTCCCCCCCGTCTCTCTTCCATCTTCCCCCCCGTCTCTCTTCCACCCCCCCCCCGTCTCTCTTCCATCTCCCCCCCGTCTCTCTTCCACCCGCCCCCCCACCGTCTCTCTTCCACCCCTCCCCCCACCGTCTCTCTTCCACCTCCCCCCCGTCTCTCTTCCATCTCCCCCCGTCTCTCTTCCACCTCCCCCCCGTCTCTCTTCCACCCCCCCGTCTCTCTTCCACCTCCCCCCCGTCTCTCTTCCACCCCCCCCCCCACCGTCTCTCTTCCACCCCCCCCCCCACCGTCTCTCTTCCACCTCCCCCCCGTCTCTCTTCCATCTCCCCCCCGTCTCTCTTCCACCTCCCCCCCGTCTCTCTTCCATCTCCCCCCCGTCTCTCTTCCACCCCCCCCGTCTCTCTTCCACCTCCCCCCCGTCTCTCTTCCACCTCCCCCTCCACACCCGTCTCTCTTCTACCTCCCCCCCCGTCTCTCTTCCACCCCCCCCCCCACCGTCTCTCTTCCACCTCCCCCCCGTCTCTCTTCCACCTCCCCCCGTCTCTCTTCCACCTCCCCCCCGTCTCTCTTCCACCTCCCCCTCCACACCCGTCTCTCTTCTACCTCCCCCCCGTCTCTCTTCCACCTCCCCCTCCACACCCGTCTCTCTTCTACCTCCCCCCCCCCGTCTCTCTTCCACCTCCCCCCCCCGTCTCTCTTCCACCTCCACCCGTCTCTCTTCCACCTCCCCCCCGTCTCTCTTCCATCTCCCCCCCGTCTCTCTTCCACCCCCCCCCGTCTCTCTTCCACCTCCCCCCCGTCTCTCTTCCACCTCCCCCTCCACACCCGTCTCTCTTCTACCTCCCCCCCCCGTCTCTCTTCCACCTCCCCCTCCACACCCGTCTCTCTTCTACCTCCCCCCCCCGTCTCTCTTCCACCTCCCCCTCCACACCCGTCTCTCTTCTACCTCCCCCCCCCGTCTCTCTTCTACCTCCCCCCCCCGTCTCTCTTCTACCTCCCCCCCCCGTCTCTCTTCCACCTCCCCCCCCGTCTCTCTTCCACCTCCCCCCGTCTCTCTTCCACCTCCCCCCGTCTCTCTTCCACCTCCCCCCGTCTCTCTTCCAAACCCCCCCCCATCTCTCTTCCAACCCCCCCCCCGTCTCTCTTCCAACCGCCCCCCGTCTCTCTTCCAACCCCCCCCCCCGTCTCTCTTCCAACCCCCCCCCCGTCTCTCTTCCACCACCACCCATCCCCCTCTCCCAGTCTCTCTTTCATCAGCCCCCCCCAGTCTCTCTTCCACCACCCCCCCTCCCCCCCCCAGTCTCTCTTCCACCCCCTCTTCCCCCCACCCTGTCTCTCTCTCTCTCCCACCCCCTCTCCCCCCACCACCCTAAGTCTCTCTCTTTCTTCTTCCCAGTTTCTCACTTTCTTCTCCCCAAACCGCCCCCCCCCGCGCCCCCCCCCCCCCCACCCAGCCATCCACCCTCAGTGTCGCTCTCTCTCCCACTACCTATAATGTTCTCTATTCCACAGCAGGCCGCGAAAATGTTTCAAATAATCCAAAAGCTAGAAGCAGCTCCTCGCGGCTAATGGTTTGATCCGACTTCCAGATTCTTTATAGGTCGCACTGCCCATGGGTGACTGAATCGAGAGCCCATGCTCAAAAATGGGACGGAGTCCAATGAGCGCATGCACAGAAGGGGACACTAAAAAACTAGTGCAAATAGTCACTCACATAAAATTACGGAGTAACTATTGTACTAAGTCTCCTGACGCATGCACAGAAGTGAGAGGACACATAACACCGACTTCGTCCCCCAAGCACAATTTACATTCGCCCTTTTCTATGCATGCGCCCATCCGCAGCGCTGACCCATCCTCCGATCCGTCGACCACGTTGCCTCCAGTGCCGAGCCTCCAAGCAGCCCCGAATCCTGAGCAGCCCCGCAAGACCATATTGCCTCCACTGCAGCTCCAAGGCCCAGGCAGCGGGCGGCCAAGAGCAACGGCGGGGAGAGAAGCAGCGGCGGCCGAGGGGGTTGGGTGGGGGGTGGGGGAGAGAGACTGAGACTGGGGTGGGGTGTGGGTAGGAGAGAGAGAGAGAGAGAGAGACATGGCAGGGGGGTGGGGGGGAAGAGAGAGACACTTGGTGGTGGGGGGGCGGGGAAGAGAGAGACTGGAGGGGGGGGAGCAGAGTAAGAGAGAGACGGGGGGGAGGGAAAGAGAGAGAGAGAGAGAGAGAGACTGGGCGGGGGAAAGAGAGAGAGAGAGAGACTGGGCGGGGAAAGAGAGAGAGAGAGAGAGAGAGACTGGGGGAGGGAGAGAGAGACTGGGCGGGGAAAGAGAGAGAGAGAGAGAGAGAGACTGGTGGGGGGAGAGAGAGAGACTGGGCGGGGAAAGACAGAGAGAGAGACTGGTGGGGGGAGAGAGAGAGACTGGGCGGGGAAAGAGAGAGAGAGAGACTGGGGGGGGAGAGAGAGAGACTGGGCGGGGAAGGTGAGAGAGAGAGACTGGGCGGGGAAAGAGTGGGGGGCTGTGGTGTCCCTACACCGTACTACAAACTCACACGAGGCATGTACTGCAGACACTGTCACTACGTGACCTTAACCTTTATTCTCAGGACCAAGGAGTGCTTACCCTGGGTGGGAC